>NC_142608.1:24073718-24184880 GCF_041222555.1 Hakea prostrata
TTCCATGGGTTCTGGGTCAAACACCATGTCTTCCACTGAGATGGCCCATAGTTGGCTTTTTCCTTTACTTCAGGTCTTCAGACCTAAAAACAACAAGGTTTCCGGGTCAAGGTTCGGGTCAGGATAGGGCTGGATTTCACAATAGCTGCACCAAACACTAGATTCCACATTGAGAAAAGTAGTAAAATGCATTAATCATCAATCATGATACTTCATTTGTCACATCCACCCAGCCGGTACCCTACCTGGCATACCCAAGTGTGTGATCCACAGCCCCGAAGATCAAGTATCGAGGTAATCAACCTCCCACATAGACAATAACATAATCATGAACATAAATAATCAATGTGCAAAGTATAAATAAGAGATCCAAATAAGGAAGGAATAAATCATATATCATCAGAGTACGAAAGACAATCAAAATGTCCAAATCACAAAGTAAAGTGAGGTAGAAATCTCACTCTACCAACAACGGAATAGTAGTTCCAAAAAGAAAAGGAAAAGGGATGAAAACTAATCCCAATAGCAAGTACAATGAGTGACTAAATCGTTCTCAATCTTATAGAGAACATCTCTATAAGTATAAATCTCAGAAATGGCGCAAGGGCGCTTCCACTCTATGGTCGGACTAAGCATCGTACGTAGCATAACCACCCGTGGAATCTTCTGTGTAATTGTCGTAACTGCAATCACCTTCTTGGAGATATGTCTCTTCTCCTTGCGCTTCTTCATACGAGCAGTCATGATACTCAAAACCTGTAGAGAAATCTAACAATACATAGCACTAAAGGAATGAGTTTCAAAAGAAACCCAATAAGGCATTTAATCCATAATAACATAAATAGCAATATTTCAAACAAAGTAAAATGCAATGTGTTATGAAACATATGATGCAATATGATTCAAACTCTATGTATGTTGGTCTCTATTGGCAGAAATGCTTTAAGTCATAGCACCGTACTTCTTTAGGAAGGTCTCATCACACAACGCCTTTTGGTAGTGGGTCCGTCATCCCTCGGGACATTCCATGGCTGGGGTTTAGGTCACCGCTCTCTCACATCACCAATGGTCTAAGTACTAGCGCATGTCAGGGTCGAAGCCTAGCCAAATGCAAGTCTTCTACTTAGTTACATCAACTCAAATCCAGATACGTCCATTCCTCACCCCTGGCAATCCTTTCCGGTATCCTTCACACTAGAGTCCTCATAGTCCCTGACTACGAACTCATCAACCCTATTGGTTATCCATATATGGTAAACGGGAAGCTCTCACATCCTCTCACGGGTTGGTTACCGGTCTTGAGCGCCCATGAGCCCAAGTCTATCCATATGCAACCCTACCAATGAATGGCCCCCACAATGTGATTCCTGTCCTCTCACGGGTTGGTTACCAGTCTTGAGCGCCCATGAATCCCCATTGCTACCACGGGTCGTTTGGTCTTAATACCCCTCCGATTAGGGTCTGATATAACAGGACAACGTAACCAAACACTACTAGACAGCCCTAGATATGTCAACCAACAGTTTAGGAAGGTGTCCAAAGGGCATCTCCGGAAACATCTCATAATATTCCCGTAGGTGTCCAAGGACAGAAGTGTCAAAAGGACACCTCTCCTTTCCAAACCATACCTAATCATTCACAACCATAAATCAATCATATGACAAATATAGTAACTTCTTATATGGAAATAAATCAATAACAACATCCAACTTGTATATAATTGGCAAGTATATCATATATGAACTAATTAGCATAAACAAGTAATGCTACTGTAATCAAAGTAGTTGCATCAGTATTAAGCCAATATAAGAATCTATTTATGGAAATAAATCAAAGAGATTCAAATATGGAAACTAAATCATGCAATCCATGTAATTAAGGAAAATAACTATCGTTACCTTATATAACTCGCAAAGAATCTTGGGGATCAAGGAGATCTTGTCTAAACTTGGAAAGAAAGTCCTAAACAAGTATATATTTCATATTAGGAAAGATACCTAGAAGGAAAGAGATCAAATCATCCAAAACAGACTAAATATGAGGTTGCTGTCCTCATTGGTCGATTGATTGGTCTACTGACTCAGTCGACCAACAGAGTCAGTGACTGATAAAATCAAAGATTTCTGATTAAAAATCCGAATTTGGTGATTCAAAAGGACTTCAAACAAGAGGGAAAATGCAAGGATAGTATGTTGGTCTATAAAGGACTTCAAAACCCTAATAATATCAAGTCTTCATGTCACAAAATAGGAAACAAATACTTACCATAGTTAGATCAATCATGGTTCTTGAAGAAATCATGGCAAAATCATGGACGAGAAACTATAGGATGATGGATTACTAATCTAATAAAGGATTCATGAAAAGCATGCATATATCTTCTAGAAAAACAGATCTAAGACTGAAGAACATTGAATCTAAAAAAGGAAAGAAGATGAATACATGGTTTTCCTTCAAAAGCGAGTGATGATCTTGATGAAGATCATCCATCATGTCACATCCACCCAGCCGGTACCCTGTCTGGCATACCCGGGATGTGATCCACAGCCCTGAAGATCCATAGTTCAGAGACCACATCAGCCACATCGACAATAACACAATCATGAACAATCAATATTAAGCTACAATCAATAAAATAGAATTCAGGAATAAGATATCATGGATAATCAGAGTGCGGAAATAAATATCAAATCAGATAATTTAAGAAGGCAGAGGGCGAAATCCACTCCTTCACCATGCGGAAGTGAGGTCAAAATCTAGTTAAGTACAAGTCTCAAGTTATGAAGATAAGTTAAAGTTATTACAATTCTTCTAAGTTTAACTATTACAAAAAGAAGGGGTAACTACTCATAAGTCTCCTCCAAAATGGATATGTCCTCTTCAAAGGTGAGGACCATGGAAATCCAACATGACTGCTCCCATACAACTCCAGGGCTAACCCTGGTACGCCGGGTGATCTTCTTCGGTATGGTCACCGAACTCTTCGATGTAGCTAGCCTCCGGATAGTAGTATGAGGTATCCGGGTCCGCCTCAGTGAGGGTGCCATCAGAGTAATCACCTGAAGAATAGCCTAACAAAATATTGCAACAGAAAAGGAATGAGTTCAAAAGAACTCAGCAAGGAAGTTATTCCATCACACATAAACCACAAGATAATCATGATGCAGATGATATGAAGCATATAATGCAATATGATTTTATTCTAAGTATGCTGGTCATCTATGGTATACATGCTTTAAGTCATAGCACCATACTTCTTTAGGTAGTCTCAGTCACTCATCACCGGGGGAAATTGGGTCCTGCATCCCTCTCGGACAAATCCATGGTTGAGGGTTTCGGTCACCACTCTCTCACATTACCGTTTGGTCTAGGTATTGGCGCATGTCAAGGTATAGCCTAGCCCAATGCAAGTCATCTACTTAATCATATCATGTCAGTTCCAGATACGTCCATTCCTCCCCTCTCGGGATCCTTTTCGGTATCCTTCTCACTAGAGTCACGGATATTACTCACTGGACTCATCAAGCCTATTGGTCATCCACAAATGGTAAACGGGAAGCTCTCACGTCCCTCTCACGGATCATTTCACCGGTCTTGAGTGCCCGTGAGCCCAAGTCTAGCCATTTGCAACCCTACCAATACATGGCCCCTTTCGGGTAACCGTAATGCAATTTATGTCCTCTCACGGAGTGGGTACCGGTCTTGAGCGCCCACAATCCACACTACTACCACGGGTTGTTCGGTCTCAATGCCCTTCCGAATCGGGTCTGATATGATAGGGACATCCTAGCCATACATCTAGACAAGTCCTACATATGTTATTCAATAATCCGGGAAGCGTCGATGGACACCTTCGGAGAACATCCCATACTATTCCCTCCGATGTCCAAGGACAGAAGCACCAGTAGGGTACCCCTCAATCCCAAGTTATACTTAAGCAATCACATGCCCAAGTTCATCATATCAGTTCAAAAGATACAACATCATAATAAACATTCAATTCATGATATTGACATAAGTCATCATATATTGAAATTGATAAACATGATAAGACATTGAAATAATATAATGTAAACACAAAGCTACTGTTGAAAGACACATGTAGCAAGTCTAACATGATAAGAATATGAAATAGAAACTACATTTACTAAGTTAGGGATACCAAGTCAAAATTCCATATCTTAGGTAATTATATCGATAACTATCCTTACCTTGAATTGGAGAAGAGAATGGTCCAAGATCACAAGCAAGTGGCCCAAATAGCCTTAAAGTCCTAAACAAGCATATATGAAAGGTTAGAGAAGAGTTCAGAATAATTGGAGATCAAACGAATCAGAACTAGGAAAAAGTTGTTGACAACAACTCTATTGGTCGATACATTTGGTCGATAGTATTGACCAATAGTATCGACCAAATCAATTCCAGGACAGCAAGTTGGCCTTTTTGGATTCTTTCCCAGATTTGGTCTTCCGGGTCTCGGATTGACATGAAACTTGGAGGATAGTCTAAGCACAACATGGGGACACTAATTATCAAGAAACTTTCATAATCCAATGGTCCATTTGGAAATCCCCAAATCGACATATTAAGGTTGAGAGTTGTAGGTCATGGCATTGGCTACATCTCAATGCAAATTAGGGGAAAACATGGGGGATTAGGTAGGGAATCGTTTAGAAGTAACATGAAACACATATGCAAGGTATAGATTAGGTTACTCATGAGCTTCATCTCAGTTTTGGTAAATAAAGCAAGTTGGTAAGTAATAAATCATGGAAATGTGTAGTTAATGATCATGAGGTGAATCAATCATAGTCATATCGGTGAAAACATCATTGTATGGGGTTTAGAAGGTTCATGGCAAGGTGTATGCAAGGTTGTAGCACCTTGGCCATGGTCCAAAAAGTAAAATAGAGAAAAGATGAGTGAGAAAGTAATTAGGAGAGAGAGAGAGTCATACCTTTAAAGTGGAACAAGAAAGTAGGAAGGAGTGGTTGGCAATGATTGATGAAGAAGATGCTTCACCACTACCAAGGAGGAGTTCTTGGGAGGCTCTCCCACGTTCCCAGATGTTAAAAACGCAAGAATAGGGCTCCAGTCTCGAGGAATAAATAATTAGAAAAGAATATTCCAAGAATCTTTAAATCTGGGTTCAGCAAACTTGTTGGTCGATACATTTGGTCGATAGTATCGACCAATAGTATCGACCAAAACAATTTCTGCAGAATTTCACAAAATAGTTCAGCAACTTTAGGTGCGGACTTGGAGGGCTATACAAGGTCAATTTGCATGAGGTTTTCTTCTACAGTTCACTAAGGAGGTCTAGTTTTAGGGAGTACCTTCAGATTTTGCACCGGAGTCCGTTTGATATCTCAACTGTCTCACTCTTCATCAGTGCGTAGATTCTAACCTAACACTAGTAATGTACTCAAGGAAGGAGCAGCATCATCAATGTCCATAAACTGGAGTTCCGACATTACGTCATCAACCAGTAGGGCCCACAAGTCCCTCCTACCACCACTTCGGGTCTTCGGACCTACAAACACAACAATGACCGGGTCGGGTCAAGGTTAGGTAAAAGCTGGATTTTACACATCAAGCTTTAAATCCTTAGGAAAAGAGAGGAGTTGAGTAGAGTGATGGTTGCAACAGAGATGCAACATCATCTCTACTGTCCTCAAATAGAGAAGGAAAGAAAAACAATGAAGAATCAAAGACGAAGAAGTAAGGAGGATGATCACATACCTTTTAGTGTAAATGCAAGAGATTTGACGAAGATCCGTCAAGAAAATCACCAAGGATGCAAAGAAGATGACTTGAAGAGGGCTCTAGTTTGTTCCAAAGACTTTGGAGGCAGAAAATACGAAGTAGACTCGAGATTGGACTTAAACAGAGCAAGCAAAGACCTAATCAGCAAAACAGATCTCATTGGTCGATTGATTGGTCGACTGTCCCAGTTGACCAATGAGTCGACCAATCAGGACAGCAAGTCCAAAACAGGGAAATGAAGGCTTAGATCAAATCCAAACATGAAGGGGTTTTGCACACACACCAAGTGGCTTACCTAGTATGTAGAAATGCCTTCAAACCAGGTCAGAGAGTACTCCAAGCCCATCAACTAAATCCATCTTCATCAGGGAGCAGTTTCCATAACTGGAACACTGTGACCAACACTCATGAATTCTAAGCCAAACACCAAGACTTCCACTGAGATGGCCCATAGTTGACTTCTTGCCTTACTTCGGGTTGTCGGACCTACAAACAACAGGAATTCTGGGTCAAGGTTAGGGCTGGGTTTCACATCATTAACAAGTAAACATGCATAACAATAATTACAACAGGTTATAAGACTATTGACATGTACAGAAAAGTAAGCAAGTCATCATAACATCAATTCAGCCATACAAGCAATTGTGTCCTTACCTATTTTAGTGGAAAAAGTATTGAAAAACGTGCCAAATCTCCCAAGCAAATACACTAACATATCCTAGAAAATCCCTATATTAAGATTATAAGGTTATATTAGGGTTTGAGAGTCGAACTGGGCAAAAACAACATCAACACAGCCTCTAGAAGTAGGCCGATCAGTTAAGGCAGTTGGTCAATTGATCAACTGCCCCACTCTCGGGTAGAATTCCAAGTCCAAAATTTAGACTTTTGGTCCCTCATCCTCAATTTGATTTTGGGTTAATCTAAGTCTAAATTATATGTTTAGAATTCTAGAGAGGTCACTTAGACTGCAGATCACATAAGGGAATAATTTAAATCCACATCACCTTCTTCGATAAGATCCGCCATTAAATCGGATATAAAATCCATCCCCTTGGCATGATCTAATTGAGATAATTGATAGAAAAATGATTAAACTAATCCAAATCACTACCACAGAATTTAGAAGAAGAATAATTACTCTCTAACAAGATAAAATTCACTAGAATAAGAGAGTGGTTAAACTACCTCCACTTGGATCCAAAAGTCAAAGCAAACTCGCAAAATTCACTACAGAAAGAGGTTCTTTCTAGGGGCTCTGGCTTTACTTAGTTCATAGCAGCCTATATCAAACAAGGTCGGACGGAGTCAGTAAGGAGCTATCTCCGAAGGTTTAATAACCAAACAATCCAAATTGAGAATCTGGATGATAAGATAGCCTTCCACGCACTATAGTAGGGGCTCACGCACGAAGGGTTACTCGAGCGACTTTAGTTAGACATGCTTGAGTCATATGCAAAACTCTTGGAATGATGTCATAAACAAGCAGAGATACCATAAACAATTGAATCCCAAAAAAAGGAACATTCGGCAACAAAAGCAAGATTAAATAAAGAAAGGCCTCAACTAATCAGGAGGCTGAACATAGATCCAATCAAGGGTGGTCGGCCTGACTAGGCGGAAATAACAGACATGCATGTTCTGTTAAACATCAGAAGATCAGAAATCTTGATGCAGATTAAAGATCAAGGAACTCTCAAATGGCCAAGCAAGCTCTATTCTCGACCAGAAGAACGTGATAAAAGCAAATAATGTGAATTTCACAAAGATCACAGACACTGGACAGATGATTGCCGGTTGCTGAAAATGGAAATTGAGAAGCTAATTTCTCAAGGACAACTAAAGAAATATGTTCGGCCAACCTAGAGAGGTCAACAACAAACAAAAGAAAATAAAAAGAGATTGAGATCTCCAAGTAGGGAGAGGTACAAAAATCATAACAAAAACTGACCAAAGGAGGGAGGTGGTGATCGGAACGTTCTCCAATATATACAGTGTTTGGTGGCCCAATAGAAGAATCAGCCAGACAAGCCAAGAGAAAGGCTCGGTACATAGGAAATGCCAAACTTGGAAAGCCTATTAACAAAATTCCATAAGAGCCAATCACCTTTATGGCCAAATATATGCAAGGAGTAAAGACTCCCCATGATGATGCTCTAGTAATCAATGTCATCTTAGCTGGAACAGAGGTCCATAGAGTTCTAGTGGATACAGGTTCCTCAGCAGATATTCTGTCATTAGAAGCTTTTAGAAAGCTGAAACTGGATGAGAGTATGCTCGTCCCATGTGGAACACACCTTTACGGTTTCATTGAATCCTCAACCTATGCAGAGGGAACCATCAGACTGGATCTCCGCATTAGCGAATACCCTAGAGATAAGGTCATTCGGAGTCAAATTTTATGGTTGTTCGAGATTTGTCAGCTTATAATATAATTTTGGGACGACCTACCGTTTGCACTTTGGAAGTAGTAGTATCATCCCTGCATATGAAGATGAAGTTCCCAACTAAGAATGGGATAGGGGAATGCAACGCCGACCAGAAAGGAAGTTGACAAAGTTATGTCAATTATATGAGGAAGAGAGCGTAACAAATTTGATCATGTCGGTCGAAATTAGAGATGAAGAAGCTATGCAAAGAGCAGAGCTACTGGAGGAACTAGAAAAAATTTGCCTTAATCCTGAACAAGAAAATCAAGGAACCATGATTGGAGCAGAACAAGAGGCAAAGTTTAAAGCTAAGTTAACCTAATTTTTGCAAGAAAATTCAGACGTCTTTGCCTGGTCGGCAGAAGACATGCCTGGAATTGATAGAAGAGTGGCCAAACACAAGTTGAACATCAATATTGAAGTAATTCTGATACTCCAAAAAAGGAGGAATTTTTCTTTAGAAAAACACGAAGCAATCCAAATAGAAGTACAAAAGCTTAAACAGTCAAGATTCATTAACCCATTGACCACCCAATTTGGTTGGCTAATGTGGTAATGGTGAAAAAGGCAAACAGAAAATGGAGAATGTGCACAGATTATACCGACCAAAATAAAGCATGCCCAAAAGATTGCTATTCGCTGCCAAGATAGACCTCCTCATTGATGCAACCGCGGGACATGAGATGTTGAGTTTTATGGATGCCTATTCAGGGTATAATCAAATTTTAATGCATCCAGATGATGAAAAACATACAACATTTATGACCGACAGTGACAATTACTACTATAAAGTAATGCCCTTCGATCTAAAATATGCAGGGGCAACTTATCAGAGGGCAATCAACAAATATTCGAACAGCAGATAGGCAGAAACATGGAAGTATATGTGAAATCAAACCCTAGCCTAACCCTAACCTTGACCCAGAAACCTTGATGTTTGTAGGTCCGAAGAGCCGAAGTGGAGGAAGAAGCCAACTATGGGCCCTCTCATTAGAAGATATGGTGTTTGACTCCAAACCCATGGAGATTGATGATGGTGCTCCATACTTGGAACATTATCAGTGTTTGATAAGAAACTGCACCTTGAAGAAGGGGAGTTTAGTTGATGGACCTAATGCACTCCCGGACTTGAATTGAAGGTAATTCTCTGACCTAGACTAGTCATTTGAGATGTAGGAAGAAGTCCCTTTGATTTTGAGTTGATCTTGGCCTCCATTTCCTTGTCTGAAGTTACTATCCTAGCTTGGTCGACTACCCTGTCGACCAAGCCAGTCAGCCAACTGCTTTATAAATCCGAGAATCTTTGGTTTTTATGTCATTTTAGGATCTACTTAAGTGGACTTCGTAGTTATAACCCTATTCTATTGCTAGAACCCTCTGAGAACGTGGGAAGACTCCCCTTAGGCCTCTCCTTGGTATTGGTGAAGTGCTCTTGCAAGATTCCTTGATTTTCTTCTCTAAGTTCATCTCCAAGTTATGTAATCCCTCATTCTCTCTCTAATCTACTCTTGTCTCATCTTATTCTTGCTGTTGGACAATGAAGAAGGTGCTGCAACCTTGCAACCACCTATTTTATTGTCTCTTTGCATTTGTATAAACCCCCTTCTATTCTATCAATGCTATGCATCTCATGTTGATTCTTAACCTTGCTTTCTTATGATTTTCTATCATGACAACATGATTTCTTTCCTAAATTGATTTCTCTAGCATACTAGGTCTGATTATATGTTAGTAATTATCTCTAATCTATTGCTCCTCATCCTATTGATTGAATCCCTGATTTCTCTTTGCATATATGGTTGATACCATTGAAGAGCATGGTTTTACCAAATTAGAAAGTTAGGGTTTTAAATTGGAAAGTCTTGATTTGATCCTTGTTTAATGTTAAATATTCATTAGATAGTCTTAGTATACTATTCTTAACATTCCTTTCAAGTTTCAGAGTGATTCGAGTCCCGAAAACTAGGTTTTGGATCAGATTTCTCATTTCAGCCCGTTCGTTCGTTCATCTGTTGACCGCTCGGTCAATCGAGTCGATCGACCAAGCCAGTCAGCCAGGTGAGGACAGCATTGGTGCTTTCATCCGATTCGATCCTCTTGACCTCCGATTTTCTTGATTTCTTTGTTGATATTGCATCTATGATTGTCTAGGGTTCCTGTAAAATCCAGCTTTTACCTAACCTTGACCCGACCCGGTCATTGTTGTGTTTGTAGGTCCGAAGACCCGAAGTGGTGGTAGGAGGGACTTGTGGGCCCTACTGGTTGATGACGTAATGTCGGAACTCCAGTTTATGGACATTGATGATGCTGCTCCTTCCTTGAGTACATTACTAGTGTTAGGTTATAATCTGCGCACTGATGAAGAGTGAGACAGTTGAAATATCAAACGGACTACGGTGCAAAATCCGAAGGTACTCCCTAAAACTAGACCTCCTGAGTGAACTGTAGGAGAAAACCTCATGCAAATTGACCTTGTATAGCCCTCCAAGTCCGCACCTTAAGTTGCTGAACTATTCTGTAAAATTCTGCAGAAACTGTTTTGGTCGATACTATCGACCAAATGTATCGACCAACAAGCTTGTTGAACCCAGATTTAAAGATTCTTGGAATATTCTTTTCTAATTATTTATTCCTCGAGACTGGAGCCATATTCTCGAGTTTTTAACATCTGGGAACGTGGGAGAGCCTCCCAAGAACTCCTCCTTGGTAGTGGTGAAGCATCTTCTTCATCAATCATTGCCAACCACTCCTTCTGTCACACCCCGCCCGCCAGGCCCGGGTTACCCGCCCGACAACCCGTGGGTGCGATCCGTCACAGGATCCATGGTTTTAGTCTATCAATAATAATAAATACAAATACATGAATCAAGAGCAAGAATAGTACAATAATCAATAAAAAGGTTACAGGAGTCCAAATACTCCAATAAAAATCCAAGAACGAACGAAAGAAGGAAGATCAAGAATCAAAAGTAATATCGAGTTCAGCGGAAGCAAAATAAGTAACTAAATAGTCTTCATCTTCAGGAGGCTTCATGCTCTGCAAGTTCATGTATCACTGTCTGTGCCACATCAGCTTCAAACGAGAAGGCTCTTTCATACGAATCATCTCCAACTTCCGACGTTGTGCAACCATCTGTACAGTTTATATAATACATACAATGAAAGGAATGAGTTCCAACGAACTCAGTAAGGAACAAGCAATTCTCATATATATGTCAATACAATCCACGGATGCACATATGAAATGATATGGATGATATGCAGAAATATGAATGCTACTAAGATCTAACTATGCAAGTCTCTAATGGCTGACATGCTTTAAGATATACACCAGCCCTCCTTTGGGTAAGTCTCATCACTCTGATCCGGCAAGGACTGGTTACCTCTGTAGGGATCCTGGGCAAAGGGGTAAGTCCACACCTGGCTCTCAAACCATGGCTAGGGGTTAAGTCAACACTCTCTCACCACGACCATTGGCAATGAGTACTGGCGCATGTCGGGGTTTCTAATCCAATGCAAGTCATAATGGTAACATACTATATGAAGTCCAGATACTTCCCCTATGGCACCAACCAACTCGGTTCAGTATCCTTCGCAACCTAGGAGTGTGAATCCTCACGGACTGGCTACCTCTGTTGGACTCCACTCCTTAACCCTATGGTCATCCACATATTATTGGGGCGGATGCTCTCATGACTCCTCGCGACACCCGGTCCGCTCCTTGGACGTCCATGAGCCCAACCCTAACATATGCAACCCTACCATTACATGACCAATAGTGGACCACTGAGTCTCCGCACGGACTGGTTACCGCTGTTGGATGAAACATAGTCACGTCACCATTGTCACGGGTCACCCGGCTTCAATTCCCCTGCCGAAAGGGTAATAGCATGTGGGGTACCTAGCCATGCAATTCTAGACTCCCTAAGTATGTCATCAAGTAATCATGATAGTCTTTGGAGACATCAGCAGGCATGTGTCCCATTCCACAGCCTTCGATATCCCAAGCTAAGATATCCCAAAGGAATACCCCTTCCATCACAACTACACTACAATCACTCTTTATCATACCATGAACAGTTGTGCAATATCATAAAAGATGAAGTACATCAAAGAACACCACTAACAGCAAGTATACAATAATATTCACATGCTTTATACAATTACAGCAAGATACATGATCAAAGAATAGTAAATAGAACAACAAAATCATCATGTATATGTAATTGCATATAAATAAGAATGCATGTCCTTACCTGTAATTTAGTAGAAGTCCTCTAACTTGCAATCCAAAAACTATTATAAGACTTTTATTTGAAACAGAGAACACCTAGGCATAGGGTTACAAGAATGTATAAGAGTCAAGAGTCAAAACAATTCAAAAATCAAACCTACACGATTCTATCGGAAACCAGCCGGTTGCTTGTGGCGGTTGCTTAAGTTAAGCGACCTCCACAAGCGACCGCCCTCGTTTCAGCACAGTTTCCAACTCCGAAAATCAGACTTTTTATCATCCGATTTCAATCCGTTTTGGGATGATCTTAGTCCGAAATTCAAGCTTAATAAGTCTAGAACAAGGGGGTAACAAGAAACCCTAAAATTAACAAAGATTTATTACCCAAATCATTCCCCTTGATGGGATCCATTCATTAAACAAATGCGGGGATTCGTTTCTGGACAGGATCTCATCAAGAACATTGAAAAGGGAGATACAACAAATCAATTGGGTAACCACTAACAAAATGGGGATGGATTCATATCAATCAGAGGTTAAAAAGAAGAGAATAGAAGATGGAGATTCATTACCTTAATAAGAATCACCAAGAATAGAAGAGAAAATGTTTCATATCATTAACAACACTTCAGACCTGAATCCCGCACGTTTCCACAGCCGCCTAATCGCCCAAAATAGCAATCCCGAACATAATAATGCGTTAATAGGGCGAGGGATGCTATTTATAACGAACGGGGGGGCAAAATAGGGCATTTTCCCCAAGCAGTAACCGGCGGTCGCTTAAGGCGGTCGCTTGGTTTAATCAACCGCCACTAGTAACTGCCCCCAAGTATATTGCTATACAAGGGTGCTTTGCTCATGGGGTTGAAGACCAAGTACAACCAAACCCAAATGAAGACATGGGGGAGATCATAGTCCGAAAAATCAATCATAATAGGTTTGTAACAAAGAGGTTAGGGTTTCATCATAACATATGGCTCATGAAAAGGTTATGATCACGGAAAGAGAGGAAATGATTGTTATCAAGAAAATAACAAGAAATCATAGGAAATCTAGTTTATGTTAATGAAACATTACCCATGAGGTTTCCCGCACATGGAAGGTTACAAGAGGTTTCAGAAAGATCATTCAAGGGTTAGGGTTTCAAGGAATTTATTTGGCTAGGGTTAAGATCATGATGATGATCATAGATCTCAAAGAATAGAATGAGATCATGGAATAGATGGTTGCAAGAATGCATCATCTTCTTCCTGATCTCAAACAAGAACAAGAACGAAGAAAGAATAATTAGAAATCCTAATTAGGTTAAACATGGATCATGAAGAAAATATAGTATGATCAAGGATAAACAATTAGAGAATGATAGGTTACAATTTTAGTAAAGAAAACACATTGATTGGCTGTTAACAAGATCAAAATAAGGGTTCTTGGTTTGATCCAAGAGGTTAGGATTTCACCCTTTTTTTGGCTCCCAATGAAAAGGTTGAGAGCACCGGATGAAGGGAAATAAATTGATAGCCAATAAAACAAGAAAACATAGATGATCAAGTTTAGGTTAACACAAATATCACCCAAGGGAAAGAGAAACAAAGAATCAAGATTCACCCATGGGAAAGAGAAACAAAGAATGCACAATCTGGAAAAGTGTTGGGAAGTTTCCAATAGATAAAAGAACAATAGGTTTTTAGATATGGTTACCTCTCATAAGAGTTGGTTACCTCTCATGAGAGTTACCCATAATTAATTCTCACAAAAACAACCCAAGATAGATAAAGGAATTTCTCATTAGTATTTCAAAATAAAGGATGGAATTAGGAAGGATCTACTAATGAGAGAAAATAAGGTTCTCAATTAAAGTGAAGGGAAAGAAATTCAAATCATACAATTAGGGATTACTAACAAGAATCCGTGTATCCCACGAAAAGACTAGGGAGAATAAAAATTCACCCTTAGGGCAAAGAATTTACAATCAAGAAAGGTTTTGGAGAGGGTCCAATGAATTAATAGAAAATAAAAGGGTTGCCAATTGTTCCAAGGAAAAACAAGGATCAACTCCTCAATCATGATGACACAACGGAAGGTCATGGTAATAATATGAGACCTTCCCCACAATAATAAAGATAGGTAGGAAATTAGGGAAAGTATCATTAAGAGCTTTGGTGGAATCAAATTCAAGGATCATCGCCATATGGCTTCAAGATCATAGAGTGAATTGGGGGATTCACTCTAGGGCTAAAAGAATTAAAGAAGAGGTCATTACAGTAGTGTAATACCCTTCAATTGATCAGAAAATCAGAAGTAGAGAAGAAGGAATGAATTAAAGAAGAAGCAAATTGAATACCAACCTTTTAGAAGACAAACCGCTGAAGAAACCTGAACAGATACTTGAGGATCTCCCTTGGCTTCGAAGGAGAGGTTCTAGGGATCTTCCCACGTTCTCCCAAGGACTAGAAACATAGTGGGAGTGAAACACTTGGAGTTCCCCCTTTTACATATCACAAAGAGTCCAAGAATTACTAGGGTTTCACCAAACTGACCAAATTGACCCTGGTGGTTGATTGGTTGCCCAACAGGAAGTTCAAAGGTCGATCCCATGCTATCAAGAGGTTTAGAAACATGGTGGGAATAGTTTACCACGAAATTAAAGGAAATAAAGCTTTTGAAAACCTTCAAAACAGATATTTACCAAAATGCCATTGCTTGGACAGCTTATTCAAAAATAGGGATTTAATGGGCTAAACTTCAATATTTTTGGATGGGCTTCTTTCAACACATCATACTACTTACCTAGTATGGAGGGAAGTCTTCAAACTAGGTCCAACTAAGCTTTAGGTCCATCAACCAAGTTCTTCTTAACAAATAAATAGTTCAACACCAAATCAAGTAAGGTTTCCATAAGGAAACACCATCATCAATATCCATGGGTTTTGGGTCAAACACCATATCTTCTACTGAGATGGCCCACAAGGACATCTTCCTTCATTTTCAAAGATAGTAAAACTGAAATCACGGTCAAACTTCAAAGTCAACATTAAACAAAACCCGACTTCACCCAAAACACATCGGGTTTCCGCCCTATTTTTCGGTGGGGCCCCCCCCCCCCTTTTTTTTTTTTCTCACTTTAAAGGTATGACTCTCTCTATCCTAATCACTTTCTCACTCATCTTTTCCCTATTCTACTGTTGGGACCATGGCCAAGGTGCTGCAACCTTGCATACACCTTGCCATGAACCTTCTAAACCCCATACAATGATGTTTTCACCGATATGACTATGATTGATTCACCTCATGATCATTAACTACACATTTCCATGATTTATTGCTTACAACCTTGCTTTATTTACCAAAACTGAGATGAAGCTCATGAGTAACCTAATCTATACCTTGCATATGTGTTCCTTGTTACTTCTAAACAATTCCCTACCTAATCCCCCATGTTTTCCCCTAATTTGCATTGAGATGTAGCCAATGCCATGACCTACAACTCTTAACCTTAATATGTCGATTTGGGGATTTCCAAATGGACCATTGGATTATGAAAGTTTCTTGATAATTAGTGTCCCCATGTTGCGCTTAGACTATCCTCCAAGTTTCGTGTCAATCCGAGACCCGGAAGACCAAATCTGGGCAAGAATCCAAAAAGCCAGCTTGCTGTCTTGGAATTGATTTGGTCAATACTATCGACCAAATGTATCGACCAATAGAGTTGCTGTCAACAACTTTTGCCTAATTTTGATTCGTTTGATCTTCAATTGTTCTGATTTCTTCTCTAACCTTTCATATATGCTTGTTTAGGACTTTAGGCTATTTGGGCCACTTGCTTGTGATCTTGGACCATTCTCTTCTCCAATTCAAGGTAAGGATAGTTATCGATATAATCACCTAAGATATGAAATTTTGACTTGGTATCCCTAACTTAGTAAATATAGTTTCTATTTCATATTCTTATCATGTTAGACTTGCTACATATGTCTTTCAACAGTAGCTTTGTGTTTACATTATGATTTTTCAATGTCTTATCATGTTTATCAATTTCAATATATGATGACTTATGTCAATATCATGAATTGAATGTTTATTATGATGTTGTATCTTTTGAACTGATATGATGAACTTGGGCATGTGATTGCTTAAGTATAACTTGGGATTGAGGGGTACCCTACTGGTGCTTCTGTCCTTGGACATCGGAGGGAATAGTATGGGATGTTCTCCGAAGGTGTCCATCGACGCTTCCCGGATTATTGAATAACATACGTAGGACTTGTCTAGATGTATGGCTAGGATGTCCCTATCATATCAGACCCGATTCGGAAGGGCATTGAGACCGAACAACCCGTGGTAGTAGTGTGGATTGTGGGCGCTCAAGACCGGTACCCACTCCGTGAGAGGACATAAATTGCATTACGGTTACCCGAAAGGGGCCATGTATTGGTAGGGTTGCAAATGGCTAGACTTGGGCTCACGGGCACTCAAGACCAGTGAAATGATCCGTGAGAGGGACGTGAGAGCTTCCCGTTTACCATTTGTGGATGACCAATAGGGTTGATGAGTCCGGTGAGTAATATCCGTGACTCTAGTGTGAAGGATACCGGAAAGGATCCCGAGAGGGGAGGAATGGACGTATCTGGAACTGACATGATATGATTAAGTAGATGACTTGCATTGGGCTAGGCTATACCTTGACATGCGCCAATACCTAGACCAAACGGTGATGTGAGAGAGTGGTGACCGAAACCCCCAACCATGGATTTGTCCCATAGGGATGCAGGACCCAATTTCCCCCGGTGATGAGTGACTGAGACTACCTAAAGAAGTATGGTGCTATGACTTGAAGCATGTCTACCATAGATGACCAGCATACTTAGAGTAAAATCATATTGCATTATATGCTTCATATCATCTGCATCATGTTATGATTATCTTGTGGTTTATGTGTGATGGAATAACTTCCTTGCTGAGTTCTTTTGAACTCATTCCTTTTCTGTTGCAATATTTTGTTAGGCTATTCTTCAGGTGATTACTCTGATGGCACCCTCCACCATGCGGAAGTGAGGTCAAAAATCTAGTTAAGTACAAGTCTCAAGTTATGAAGATAAGTTAAAGTTATTACAATTCTTCTAAGTTTAACTATCACAGAAAGAAGGGGTAACTACTCATAAGTCTCCTCCAAAATGGATATGTCCTCTTCAAAGGTGAGGACCATAAATGGGAAGAGACATTCATGGCAAGGTGTTTGCAAAGTTGCAGCACCTTGGCCATGGTCTCATCAGTAAAAAGAAGAAGAGAAGTGGGTAGGATAGAGAGCAAGAGAGAGAATCATACCATAGAAGATGATAGTTGGAGAAGGGAGACAATGATTGCAATGA
This sequence comes from Hakea prostrata, assembly GCF_041222555.1. NCBI lineage: Eukaryota > Viridiplantae > Streptophyta > Magnoliopsida > Proteales > Proteaceae > Hakea > Hakea prostrata. Next base: position 24,091,514 of record NC_142608.1, read on the forward strand.
TTGGGGGCAAGAATCCTTCATAAATACCAAGAGAGTGCCTTGGGAAGCTCCACTCTCATTCTGCGTGTAATAGGGCTCAAAACATGAGGCTAGCATATATAGATGATAGAATATTCCAACAGCATCTTTTACTCGAATTTGGGAAACTTTGGTCAATGCTCTTTGGTTGATGGCATCGACCAAAGAGAATCGACCAAAACAGGTTTCAGCAGAAAATCCAGAAATAGTTCAGCAACTTCACTTCCTAAGGCTTCCAACGATAAAAACACTGAAATCAAGGTCTAAAAGTTAAGGTCTAACATTAAACAAGCCTTTCTTTAACCCAAAACAAATAGGGTGTTCGGGTTAGGTTTGGGCTGGATTTCACATCTATGGCAAACATGCTTTAAGTCATAGCACCATACTTCTTTGGGAAAAGTCTCAAATCACTCATCATCGGTTGGTAATGGGTCATGCATCCCTCTTGGACAAATCACCACTCTCTCACATCACCATTTTGTTTAAGTATTGGCATATGTCAAGGTAAAGCCTAGCCCAATGCAAGTCATCTACTTAGTCATATCAACTCAGATCCAGATACTTCCATTCCTCCCCTCTCGGGATCCTTTATGATATCCTTCGCACTAGAGTCAGCGCATCCTATGGCTACAACCAACTCGGACTACGGACTCATCAACCCTATTGGTCATCAAAAAATAATAGATGGGAAGCTCTCACATCCTCTCACGGATATAACTCACCGATCTCGAGCGCCCGTGAGCCCAAGTCTACTATTTGCAACCCTACCAATAAATGGCCTCTCACGAGTATCCACAATGTGATCTATGACCTCTCACGGATATAACACACCGGTCTCGAGTGCCCAAAAATCCACATTGCTACCACGGGTCGTTCGGTCTCAATACCCTTCCGAATTGGGTCTGATACGACAAGGACATCGTCACATCCCCCCAGCCGGTACCCTATCTGGATTACCTGGGGAAGTGATCCACAACCCAAAAGATCAAGTTTAGGAACGATCATATCCATTTAGCACAATAACATAATCAAAAGCAAGAACAAATCATTGTATTCTAATAAGTTAATAATAAAATTCAGGAAAAGATCTCAGAACGATCACTAAGAATATCAGAGTTCGGAAAACATGATACCAAATAAAAAGGCAACAGTAGAGTATAGCGGAAATATACTCCACAACATATGCGGAAGGTAGATCAAAATCTAAGTAAAGCTCTAAGCTAATACAAGTAAAGTAAAAGATAAGTCTAAAAGAAACAAGAGAATTTAATCCACATATTCAGTCGGCTCTTCTTCATCTTCTTCACCTTGCTCTTCCTCATACGTACCATCATAGTAATCCGAACCTGTAGAGAAGTCTAACAAAAGATATGGTACAAAAGGAGTGAGTTTCAAAAGAAACCCAGTAAGGCAGTTAAATCCATAATAACATAAATAGCAGGATTTCAAAACAAACATAAATGCAATATGGTATGAGACAAACAATGAATGTATGAATCTAACTCTATGTATGCTGGTCTCTATTGGCAGACATGCTTTAAGTCATAGCACCATACTTCTTTGGGAAGGTCTCATCACACAATGTCGTTTGGTAGTGGTCCGGCATCCCTCGGGACATTCCATGGCTGGGGGTATAGGTCACCGCTCTCTCACATTACGATTGGTCTAAGTACTGGCGCATGTCAGGGTCAAAGCCTAGCCAAATGCAAGTCTCCTACTCAGTTACATCAAGTCAGATCCAGATACGTCCATTCCTCGCCCCTGGCGATCCTTTCCGGTATCCTTCACACTAGAGTCCTCATAGTCCCTGACTACGGACTCATCAACCCATGATAGAGAGCACTCCAAGTCCATCAACTAATCCGATCTTCGTCAGGATTCAGTTTCCATAAATAGAACACTGTCATCGACACTCATGGATTCAAAGTCAGTCACCAAGTCTTCCACTGGGATGGCCCATAGCTGACTTCTTGCTTTACTTCGGGTTGTCGGACCTACAAACAACAGGGTTTCCGGGTCAAGGTTAGGGCTGGGTTTCATAGACATCCTAGCCAAACACTGCTAGACAAGCCCTAGGTATGACATCCAATAATCCGGGAAAGTGTCAAAGGGCACCATCGGAAATATCCCATTATATTCCCACTAATGTCCAAGGACAGAAATGTCAAAAGGACATTCCCCAATCCCAAATCATACTTAATCAATCACATTCCCAATTCAATCATATCATACACAACCAATATATCATTATATTGAAAGATACAAATAACATGATCAATCCAATATGTAATGACAAGAATAAATATTCCTAATAACAAAGAATACATAAACATAGTACTGTTGTACTTGAAGTACTTACAGGAGTAATACAACATTAAGAAATACAATAATAAAAGTGAATCTAAGGAGTTCCCAAAATAGAAACAAGATTCACACAATCTGTATAATTATGGTAACAACCATCCTTACCTTAATTCAAACCAAAGATAGTCTGGAGATCAAATAGAATGGTCCCAAAGTTAGTACTGGAACTGTCACATCCACCCAGCTGGTACCCTATCTAGCATACCCGGGATGTGATCCACAGCCCTGAAGATCCATAGTTCAGAGACCACATCAGCCACATCGACAATAACGTAATCATGAACAATCAATATTAAGCTACAATCAATAAAATAGAATTCAGGAATAAGATATCATGGATAATCAGAGTGCGGAAATAAATATCAAATCAGATAATTTAAGAAGGCAGTGGGCGGAATCAACTCCTTCGATCGATCCGAGCCCCGGAAGACCCATTTCGGACCAAAATTCCCAAAACCCACTATTCTGTCCCGAAGAGAATTTTGGTCGATCCTTTTGGTCGATACCATCGACCAAGGACCATCGACCAAAGTTGTTGCTGACAGCAACCTTGGCCAGTTTTGATCCAATTGACATCCGGTCTTCCCGACTTCTTCTCTAACTTATTATTGATGTTTGTTTAGGGTCTTAACAATTCTTTTGGACTAATTCTTGGTATTCTCAATTCATCATCAACTCAACCTAAGGTAAGGATGGTTATCTCCATAAACATATAGATCATCAACTTATGATTTATGTCCTTATTTATGAATAGAATCTCTTGATTACTTTTAATCTTTATAAGACTGTTATATATGTGTTAGAACAGTAGTATTGAAATCTTTATACTCTTGTCATGATACATTACTATTCTTGTTTACTTATGTCTATGATGATTCATTTCAATATCATGATTTAACTTGTATTATGAAGATGTATTGGATGCATGAGAAGTGATGAACTTGAATATGTGATTGCCTATGTATAACATGGGATTGGGGAGTGTCCTATTGATGCTTCTGTCCTTGGGCACCGGAGGGAATAGTATGGGATGTTCTCCGAAGGTGCCTATCGACTCTTTCCCGGGTTATTGGATGACATACATATGACTGTCTAGTTGTTTGGCTAGGATGTCCCTGTCGTATCAGACCCGAATCGGAAGGGCATTGAGACCGAACGACCCGTGGTAGCAGTGGGGATTTGTGGGCACTCAAGACCGGTAACCAACCCGTGAGAGGTCATAAATCTCATTGTGGGAGCCATTTATTGGTAGGGTTGCAAATGGATAGACTTGGGCTCACGGGTGCTCAAGACCGATAACCAACCCGTGAGAGGATGTGAGAGCTTCCCGTTTACTATTTGTGGATGACCAATAGGGTTGATGAGTCCGTAATTCGGGATTATGCTGACTCTAGTGTGAAGGATACTGGAAAGGATCGCCGGGGGCGAGGAATGGACGTATCTGGATCTGAGATGATATGACTGAGTAGATGACTTGCACTGGGCTATGTGACATGCGCCAGTACTTATACCAAATGGTGATGTGAGAGAGCGGTGACCGATCCCCTTACCATGGTTTTTGAGATGACTTTACCGATATTCCCCTGGCATTCCCAAGATATGGAATGGGAGAGTGACAGACGACCCAAAGAAGTATGGTGCTATGATTTAAAGCATGTCTACCTTAGAGACCAGCATTCATAGAGTTAGAACCATACTTGCATCATGTGTTCCATACCATATTGCATCATATTATGGCTTGTATCATATGGTTTATATTTTATGGAATGACTACCTTGCTGAGTTCTTTTGAACTCACTCCTTTTTGCAACATATTTTGTTAGACTTTTCTACAAGTACTACCACTGTTGACTGTGGCAGTCAACCCTCTGGAGGCTGAGTTGAAGACTTGTATCATATTGGTGGCGATGAACCAGTTGATAAAGACGAGTAGACCAAGATCGGGACTTGTTTGTAGCAGTTCAATGTTATATTTGTGTGCTAGGGATGGGATGTGGCCTCATTCCCTTTTTAACCTTTTTTATTTGAATTGTTGGGACTATAGCTTAGTTGTTTCACTTGTTATTTGGTGAATCGGATGTAACCTTTACTTTTAGTCGTTTCATCTTCCGCTAATATTATAGGATGGGTTTACTCCCGCCTTTTCACACTTGATTGTTTATACTAATGAAATCCTTTCCGCACTCTGATGTTATTTATGAATCCTTTTGAGGTACTTTCTCGACTTTTATTATTAAATTATTTGAATACAACGAATTGTTCTTGCTTTTGATTATATTATTGTGCTAAGTGACTATGATCGTTCCTAAACTTGATCGGCGGGACTGTAATTCACTCCCCGGGTAATCTAGATAGGGTATCCCCTTGGTGGATTTAGGGCGGGATGTGACAAAAGGAATGAGTTCAAAGAACTCAGCAAGGTAGTTATTCCATAATTTAAAATCATTCAAATACAGATCATAACATAATGCAATGTGATATGAGACATATGATACAAATATGATTCTAACTCTATGAATGCTAGTCTCTATGGTAGACATGCTTTAAGCCATAGCACCATACTTCTTTGGGTCGTCAGTCACTCTCCCTCAACCAATTCCGTATCTTGGGACTGCCGTAGTAATTGGGTAAAGCCCTCTCAAACCATGGTAGGGGATTTGGTCACCACTCTCTCACATCACCATTTGGTATAAGTATTGGCGCATGTCACGATAAAGCCTAGCCCAATGCAGGTCATCTACTTAGTCGTATCAACTCAGATCCAGATACGTCCATTCCTCGCCCTAGGCAATCCTTTCTGGTATCCTTCACACTAGAGTCTGCGTAATCCCTGATTACGGACTCATCAACCCTATTGGTCATCCACAAATAGTAAACGGGAAGCTCTCACGTCCTCTCACGGATTGGTTACTAGTCTTGAGGGCCCGTGAGCCCAAGTCTAGCTATTTACTGGTCTTGAGCGCCCATCCAACCATACACTACCACGGGTCGTTCGGTCTTAATGCCCTTCTGATTCGGGTTTGACACGACAAGGACAATCCTAACCACACAACTAGACAATCCTATGTATGTCATCCAATAACCCGGGAAAGTGTCGATAGGCACCTTCGGAGAACATCCCGTACTATTCCCTCCAATGCCCAAGGACAGAAGCATCAATAGGACACTTCCCAATCCCAAGTTATACTTAGGCAATCACATACTCAAGTCCATCATATCTCATACATTTGATACATCATCATGATACAAGTTAAATCATAATATTGAATTGATCCATCATGAATATAAGTAACAAGAATAATAAATCATTATGACAAGAGTATATGAATTCACAATACTACTGTTCTAAAACATGTATTGCAGTCCTATAATAATCAGAAGCAATTAAGAGTCTATGTTTACTAAGTATAAGCACCAAACATAAGTTCATGGCCTAAGTGTTTATGGAGATAAGCATCCTTACCTTAGGTTGAGTTGATGATGAATCAAGAATTACCAAGGAATGATCCAAAAGTAGTGTTAAGACCCTAAACAAACATAAATAAGAAGTTAGAGAAGAAATAGGGAAGATTGAATGTCGAACCGGTCAAAACTGGCTGAGGTTGCTGTCAGCAACAAGTTTGGTCGATGGTCCTTGGTCGATGGCATCGACCAAAATGTCTTCGGGGCTGCATAATGGGTTTTGTGAATTTTGGTCCTAAATTGGTCTTCCGGGGTTCGGATCGATCCGAAACTTGGAGGGATGCTTAAGAACAGTATGAGGACACTAAAAATCAAGGAATTAACATAATCTAATGGTCTAAATAGAAAGCCCCAAATTGAGCTACTAAGTTCAAGAGACAAGCATCATAGCATGGATTGAAATTGATTGCATTGACATTGAAAAGGCATGCATTAGCTAAGGGAACTTATAGGAATTTGATTAGGATCATATGCTAGTGATAAACATGTACATAGCACACTATATACCTCAGTTTTGTACAAGAAGGCATGATGTTAAGAAGAAAATCAAAGAATGTATATGCAAGGCTTGAAATGGGGGCATAGCATCAATAGACAAGTGAGAGGATCATAGGTTAAGCAAGAGTGGACACTTGGAGTGATGGTTGCAAGGTTGCAGCACCATCTCCAAGGTCTCAACAGCAAAAGAGGGATAGAAAAAAATATAAAATAATAGAATAGAGAGTGGAAGTGATGAATCATAACTTGTAGTTGTTGATGGAGACAAAGAATAATGATTAACTATGAGTTTTGGTGGGATCTTCTTCACAAATGCCTAGGAGATGCTTTGGGAAGCTCTCCCCACGTTCTCAGGAGTGATAATGATTGGAATAGGGCTCAAAACACGAGGCTAGTATAATAGAATAGGGAATATTCTAAGAATCATTAACTTGTCTATCTGGGAAACTTTGGTTGATGGTCCTTGGTCGATGGTATCGACCAAAGAGGATCGACCAAAATGTCTTCAACAGAAAAACAGATTTAGTTCAGCAACTTCGGACAGGGACTTGGAGGGTTATACAGGGTCAAATTGAATGGGGTTTTCTTCTACAATTCAATCAAGGAGTCTAGTTTTGGGGAATACCTTCGGATTGTGCACGGGAGTCCATTAGGTACTTCAACTAATTCATTCTTCTCTGATGCGCAGATTTTCACTAAACATCGACAATGTACTCAAGTAAGGGGTATCATCGTCAATGTCCATGGGCTTGGTCTCCGACTCATAATTATCAATCAAAAGGGTCCACAAGTCTCTTCTACCACCATTTTGGGTCTTCAGACCTAAGAACAACAGTGGATCCGGGTTAGGGTCAGGGTTAGGATAGGGCTGGATTTTACAACATAGCCTCTTAATTGCTTTTGAATGTCATAGGACTACTATACATGTTTTAGAATAGTAGTATTGTGATTTCATATACTCTTGTCATAATGATTTATTATTCTTGCTACTTGTATATATGATGGATCATTTCGATGTTATGATTTAACTTCTATCATGATAATGTATCAAATGTATGCGATATGATGGACTTGAGTATGTGATTGCTTAGGTATAACTTGGGATTGGGGAGTGTCCTATTGACGCTTCTGTCCTTGGGCATCGGAGGGAATAGTATGGGATGTTCTCCGAAGATGCCTATCAACACTTTCCCGGGTTATTGGATGACATACATAGGATTGTCTAGTTGTTTGGCTAGGATGTCCCTGTCGTATCAGACCCGAATCAGAAGGGCATTGAGACTGAACGACCCATGGTAGTAGTGGGGATTTTTGGGCACTCAAGACCGATGAAATGATCCATGAGAGGTCATAAATCTCATTGTGGGAGCCATTATTGGTAGGGTTGCAAATGGATAGACTTGGGCTCACGGGTGCTCGAGGATCGGTGGGTCATATCCATGAGGGGACGTGAGAGATTCCCGTCTACTATTTGTGGATGACCAATAGGGTTGATGAGTTCAGTGGGTAATATTCGTGACTCTAGTGTGATGGATACCGGAAAGGATCTCGAGATGGGAGGAATGGACGTATCTGGATCTGACATGATATGACTAAGTAGATGACTTGTATTGGGCTAGGCTTTACCGGGACATGCGCCAATACTTAGACAAAATGGTGATGTGAGAGAGCGGTGACCGAAACCCCAACCATGGATTTGTTCGAGAGGGATGCAGGACCCAATTCCCCCCGGTGATTGAGTGACTGAGACTTATCTAAAGAAGTATGGTGCTATGACTTAAACCATGTCTACCTTAGAGACTAGCATTCATAGAGTTAGAATCATACTTGCATCATGTGTCATATCATATTACATCATGTTATGGTTTGTATCATATGGCTTATGTTTTATGGAATAACTGCCTTGCTGAGTTCTTTTGAACTCACTCCTTTTTGCAACATCTTTTGTTAGACTCTATTGCAGGTACTACTACTATTGACTATGACAGTCAACACTCTGAAGACCAAGTTGGGGACTTGTACCAGACTGGTTACGGTGAACAGGCTGATAAAGACTAGTAGTCCGAGATTGAGACTTATCCGGAGTAGTCTGGTTTTGCACTTGGGTGCTAGGGATGGGATATTGTGTCATTCCTTTATTAACCTTTTTATTTGAATTGTTGAGACCGTAGTTTATTTTGTTCCCTTGTCATTTTGGGAACCGATTGTAACCCTTAATTTTATTCAATCTACCTTCCGCCAATGTTGTAGAGGGAAGTTCCACCTCATTTCCACATGTTGATCATTTATTTTATTGGTATCTTTTCCGCACTCTGATGTCCTTTGTGATCCCTTTGAGATCCTTTCTTGACTTTTATTATTAAATTATTTGAATACAAAGAATGGTTCTTGCTTTTGATTATATTATTGTGCTAAGTGACTATGATCGTTCCTAAACTTGATCGGCGGGACTGTGATTCATTCCCTCGGGTAATCCAGATGGGGTACCCCCTTGGTGGATTTAGGGTGGGATGTGACAATAGAGACCAGCATACATAGAGTTAGATTCATACATGCATTGTCTTCATATCATATTGCATCATGCTATGTTTTGTGTCATGTTATTTATGTTATTATGGAATAGCTTGCCTTGCAGAGTTCTGTTGAACTCACTCCTTTTTGTGCAAATATCTTTGTTAGATTATCCTGCAAGAACGGAAGAACTTGATGGCCCATACTATGAGATGCCCGTTGATGAAGCATACTACCCTCAAGGTACCTTGCGGTCATGAAGATTACACTGAAGATCCCTCGATGGATTATGCTGCATACCAGGATTAGTCCCACCCTGGAGCGGAGGCGGCCATGTCTTGTTTCCTTTGTTTATGTTTATTAGGATATACTGTATAAGACTGAAGAGATATTAGCTTAGATGTTTATCTTCTTTCTTTCCTCTCTTATGAGATTTGGATTGTAACCTTTAATTGTATTCGAACTACTTTTCCGCTGCGATTTTGGGAGTGATTTCTCCACACACTCTCTACTTATGATTTTTCATATACTGGTATCATTTATTTCCACACTCTGATTATATTGTCTCTTTTATTCTTATCTTGACCTCATCGTTTATATGGTATTTCATTGATTTACCTTGTTCATGATTATGTTATTGTATATGTGGGAGGTTGGTTCCTCGATACTTGATCTTTGGGGCTGTGGATCACACACCTGGGTATGCTAGGTAGGGTACCGGCTGGGTGGATGTGACAGAGTGGTATCAGAGCCCCTAGTTCAATGAAACCCCAACCATAGAAAACAGTAGTGGAACATTCCTAAGTCATAAATCCAAAAGTTACTCAAGTATTCTTAGATGTGAATAATAGAACACTTGGACTAGAAACTAAATTAATGAAGCATAATATGTTTGTTGGATAATACACAATAATTATAATTTAACAAACATCACTTAATGCCATAAAAGGAAAGTGCATAATACACAATAATAAAGTGAAACAAAAATGAACTTCATTAAAATTAAGAAAGTTTTACAACGAGTTACATTTGATAATCATAAAATGAAATCCTAGTACAATCTATCTAGGAGACCATCCCTGATCTCTAAGAGTCCTAACATCATCTGAAATCTGAGTCAGTTGAGACTGCATCTGCTCCTGTCTCAACTCCATCTGCACCTGCCTAACCTCCATCCTCTCTAGAATGGAAGTCATGGAAAGCATCTGAGCATACAAATCCGGCGTCTCAGGAGCTACACGTGATGGACCTTCGACCTTAAAATGTGATGATGTAGGAATCCTATGATCATCTGGACCAGCCTCACGCATCTCCATGTCATCTCCAGCCTAATCATCTATATATGGACTAGCATATCCCTCATCCACTGGATCATCCTCATCCTCATACTCTGACTCATCCTCCTCTGAACCCGGTGATCTCGCAGCATCAGCTACCTGCATCAGTCTGATGATCCTCGTGCCAATAGGATAACCCATATCTCTAGTAGTAGTCACCTCTGTGTCATCCAGTCTCACCCCGAAGTGCATAAAGATGAGCGTTAGTAGTTGCCCAAAGCAAAGGTTCCTCATACCCGGATGCTCGACTATCTCGATCATGGTGTTCTGAATGATGTAAGCCAAATCTATCTCAAACCCCATGTAGATCCGATAAATGACTAAAGCCTCCATCACTGACACCTTATGGTGATGTCTGGCCTTAGGAATGATGTTTCGACCCACGATCCGACTGAAAACCTTAGCCAAAGGAGTCATCCTACCACTGATCCGTGGATGGTAACAACGATCATCATCCCAAAGCGTAGCACAGATCTTATGAAGCTCATATGGGAGAAGATGTCTGTCTAGCTCTGCACTCACTGGTATCCATACACAAGCATGTGGGTAGAAAGGTACCCCAAAGATCTCCGCAAGTGTACATGTAGTAAATCTGATCCGTGTCTCTCAAACTTGACTCTTTACAACCAACTGAAGAAAATCCACCCCTAAACCCTCCTCAAATGATGTCAGATTGCTGTAGAATAGCCTCACTAACTCCGGATATAATGGTAGCCTCTGTGAACAAGTGTGTCCACTGCTTAGTGTTGAACCTCTGTCTGATCCTGAAGGTCCTAAGCTCTCAAAGTCGTAGAAATTGGCCATACTCGATGTGGCAATGTCCGAAGTACACCTCGTATAAGAACTCTGCCTGTGGTGTGACAAAGTGGTGCCTATTGATGACCTTAGCCTGTGGCTGTAGCGGCACTCTGCCCTTGCCTCTGCCTCCCCTGGCACCGATCTATCGTCCTCTAGGTGGCATAGTGTCTATGTGAAATCCAGCCCTATCTTAACCCTGACCCTGACCCAGAATCCTTGATGTTTGTAGGTCTGAAGACCCGGAGTGGAGGAAGGAGAGAATTGTGGGCCCTCATAGTTGAAGACTTGGTGTTTGATTCCGAGCCCATGGACATTGATGATGGTGCCCCTTACTTGGATGCACTGTCAGTGTTCGTTGAGAAACTGCACCTAGAAGAGGGGAAGTTTAGTTGCAGTACTTGATGCACTTATGGACTTGTTTTGAAGGTATTTCTCTGATCTAGACTTGTTGATTGGCTTGTAGGAGAAACCCACTTGAATTTGAGTTGTTCTAGCCTTTCGATTCCCTGTATCAAGCTTGCTGTACTAGCTTGGCTCACTGGGCCAATTGACCAAGCCAACCGACGAAAGGATTCCCAAATCCGAGAATTTGATGCTTTTTGGATATTCTCTTCTCTACTTAAGTGAATCTCGTGACTTGAACCCTATTCTACTCATTTGGACTCCTGAGAATGAGGGGAGAGCTTCCCAATACATTCTCTTGGTAGTCGTGAAGGAATATTGCTTCAATCATTGCCAATCATTGCCTCCCATCCCCAAAATCATCTCTAAGGTATGATTTCTCTCTCTCACTCTATATTCTACTCTAATCCCTTCTCTTACTTTCTGTTGTAACCATGAAGTTGGTGCTACAACCTTGCAACCACCACTTCATGTGTTCATTCCTTGCTAATGCATAAGCCCCTTCCATTTCTACCTATGCTATGCTCTCATTTTGATCCTTGTATATACATTTCCATGATTCTCTTATTAGTAACTTGTTATCTTGTCCTAAACTGATTTATGAAGCATGCTAAGTCTAATTCTATGCTAGCATTTGATTGTAATCTTTTGCATATCACTTTCCCAAGCTGATTCCCTAGTTTCCCTTGCAATTGCATTTGATTTCATTTGAAAACTATGATTCTAGTATATAGAACCTAGGGTTTCAATTTGGGGATTCCTATTTAGACCACTGGATTATGCTAATTCCTTGCTAGATAGTGTTCTTATATTGTTATTAAAAATCCCTCCAAATTTTGGAGTGATTCGAACTCCGGAAGATAGGTTTCAGACCAAAATCCACTATTCAGCCCCGCACTATTCACTTGGTCGACTGGGTTAGTCAACAAAGTCAGTCAACCAATTGATGGCTGCACTGTGTACTTTTCTGATTTGACCCGTTCGACCTCCGATTTTCCCGATTTCTTCTCTAATCTTCATCTATGTTTGTCTAGGGTTTGAATACTATTTTTGGATCATTCTCTTGTGATCATTGGATCATCTTCATCTCGACTCAAGGTAAGGACGGTTATCACCATAAATGCATAGACTATGTGAATCTTACATTGATGTTGGCAACTTAGTAGGCTTAGCTTCTTTGTTGTATTTGGACATCATATGACTGTTGTTTGTACTTGAGACAGTAGTATTGTGTTTATATACTTATTAATTATCATGACTGTTCATTCTTATCAATTACATGTATGATTGATCATGTGATGTTATGATTTATCTTTCAATATGATGAAGTATCACTTATGTATGATATGGTGAAATTGAGAATGTGATTTGATTAGTACGATTTGGGATTGGGGAATGTCCTATTTGACATTTCTGTCCTTGGACATCGGAGGGAATAGTATTCTGGGATGTTCTCCGAAGATGCCCATCGACGCTTTCCTAGATTATTGGATGTCATATATAGGACTTGTCTAGAAGTGTTGGCTAGGATGTCCTTGTTGTATCAGACCCGAATCGGAAGGGTATTGAGACCGAACGACCCATGGTAGTAATGTAGTTTGGTGTGCGCTCAAGACCGGTAACCAAACTGTGTGGACATAAATCATATTGCGGGATACTCGTTAGAGGCCATTTATTGGTAGGGTTGCAAATAGCTAGACTTGGGCTCACGGGTGCTCAAGACAGGTAACCAACCCATGAGAGGACGTGAGAGCTTCCCATCTACTATTTGTGGATGACTAATAGGGTTGATGAGTCCGTAGTCCGAGTTGGTTGTAGCCATAGGATACGTGACTCTAGTGTGAAGGATACCGAACCGAGTTGGTTGTAGTCATAGGGGAAGTATCCGGATCTGACATGATACAACTAAGTAGATGACTTGCATTGGGCTAGGCTTTACTGTGACATGAGCCAATACTTATACCAATGTTGATGTGAGAGAGCGGTGACTTAAACCCTAGCCATGGATTGTCCTGAGGGATGCATGACCCAATTACCACCGGAGAACCCAAAATATCTTAAATGGTCGAGGGAAGAGTGATTTAAGACCTACCCAAAGAAGTATGGTGCTATGACTTAAAGCATGTCTACCATAGAGACTAACATATATAGAGTTAGAATGATATTTGCATCATCTGTTTCATATCATCTTGCATCATGTTATGTTTTGTTTCATGTGACTTATGTATTATGGAATAACTGTCTTGCTGAGTTCTTTTGAACTCATTCCATTCTGTGCAATTGGTTTGTTAGATTATTCTACAGGTACAGAAGGATTTGATGGCACCTACTCCGAGATGAACCCTGATGAGGCATACTACCCTTAGGGTATTGGCTACCATTAAGATCACTGTGAAGATCCCGAGGGTGATTACGCTTCGTACCAGGATTAGTTCAACATTGGTGTGGGAGCGGCCGTGCTTGGTCTCTTATGTTTATACTTATGAAGACATTTTGTACAAGACCGAGGAAACGATTATTTAGATATTCATCACTTTATTCTCCTTTTAAAACTTGGATTTGTAACCTTAACTATGATTTTATCTACTTTCCGCTGCTACTGAGGGAGTGATTTCTGCTCACTCTCTTCCTTGTGGATTATATACATTGGTATTGTTTATTTCTGCGCTCTGATTATATTGTTTCTTATCCTTATCATGATTTCATTATTTATATGCTTTGACCTTGATTATATTATCGTTCATGATTGTGTTATCGCGTATGTGGGAGGCATGGTTGCTCGATACTTGATCTTCGGGATTGTGGATCACATACCCGGGTATGCCAAGTAGGATACCGGTTGGGTGGATGGGATAGTCTATATCTATAGAGAAGATGAAAGAAGTTGAATGTCAGTGTTATTACGAAAAATTCAGCAAGAAGGGCATTTTCGTAATTTTTAGGAAATTTTTTATTTTGGTGAAATTGCAGTTTGAACATACTAGAATGTGCATAACACTTGGAATAACATGCTAATGATGTTTATTTGAAGAAATCCATCAAAATCTCAGTCTAAAGTAAAAAATTCAGCAACTACAAAAGAGGGATTTTTGCATTTAGGTAAAAATATTGGATTTTTGAAAATGTTAGAATTGGTTGAAACAAATTACATGAGTACATCTAGAATATCATTTCAAACTTTTAGCAACTGATTTGGTATTAAAATTCCTAGCAGTTTGAGAGTAATCGAATTTTTACTAAATTGGGGATTTTCAGTTGCGTTAGCGATAGCAAGAGCTTGTTTGTGTTTGTACTTGATGTTTAAGGTTTTTTTTTGCAAGAAAACTGTGGGAATGTGTTTCTAAGCATGCATAAACATGTTTTTAACCTAGAACAACAAGTATATCATGGTTTTTCAAGAAATCTAAGTGAAGAACACAACTTGAGAAGAAGATGAATAGTGTTTACCTTGAGTTGTTTATCAATGTGTGTTGTGTTGTTGTTGTTGAAGCCCTAAATAACTTGGAATCACTTTGAAAACCCTTGCAAGATCGTTCTCTAGAGTCCTCCCTCAAAGGAAATGAGTTTGAAATGAGTTTTGAAGTGGGAAATGTTGTATAAAAGCTGATTTTCGTGTGCAGCATCAGCTTAGTCGACTGTCCAGTCGACCAGCCAGTTGACCAGCTAAAGGCTGAAGGCTTAAATTCTGGTTTTTGTTGGAAATTTTGGATTTTTGGCCAATGTATGATTGGTTGCTTACTATATTGATGATTCTAAGCATGATTTAAGCATTCTAATCATATGGTCAAGTGGTTGTTGACGAATCTTCGAATTCCAGTGTTGTTATCTTCCGATTTTGCAGAATGATTGTCGTAAGGAATCACCTTGTTAGTTCTAGAAGCATTGGGAATGAAGAGGTACCCACTGGTGGTTCTGACCAGCAAACTCAAGAGAATAGTCATACCACCAATGACATCCCCGATGCCCCGAACATTGGAAGTTTCTGAGATATATCTAGCATCATGAGTAATATGATGCAGCAACAGGCTAACTAGTTCAATCAAATGATGACGGGTTTCATGACCCTTCACAATGAAACTTGTACTGGTGTGAATGGGAACCCCTAATGATGTAGTCCCAAATGCGGATAGGTTGGCCAGAACTCCCCATACCTGACTGATGGAGAGTTTCTTGAAGTTGCAGGTGCCTACCTTCACTGGTGTCTCGAAGGATACTCTGTTTCCGAATAAGTGGCTGCGGGAATTAGAGAAGGCCTTTTGAAATTTGGAATGTTTTGATGCCTAGAAAGTTTTGTTTGCCGAGCAGAAGCTCCAACACGAAGCTGATGCATGGTGGACTTCCACCTGGCCTATTCTTGAAGATTTGCATGCCGGTATTGTGTCTTGGGAATTGTTCAAGGAAGCCTTTTGTAAGAACTACTTTCCTGAAGTGGTGAAGGATGCCAAGGAAGCCGAGTTCATGACTCTTGTGCAAGGTTCTATGTCTGTGTTGGATTATCAGCAAAAGTTTGAAGAACTCTTTTTCTTTGCCCCTGATTCCATCAAGCCTGATAATGCTAAGGAAAAAAAGTTCTGTAATGGTTTGCGGCCTACGATCAAAGCATATCTCACTATACTCCCTCTTAAGAGCTATGCTCAGGTTGTTTAGAACTCGAAGAAATTGAGAAAGAGAGTGCCCGTGTTTAGAGGCCTTGGCAGCCAAGGAATCCTGTATTTGTTAACCGTATTGAGCGGTGATTTGTTAGACCTGCACCATACCTGCTCCTGCCTTTCAACCAAGGAGTGAGGTCAGAGTTATGGTTTTGCTCATGCAGGTCAGCATAGTAAGTTTGGTGGAGTTATACCTGGAATGAATGTGCAATCTTCTCGGCTTGGGATTGTAAATCCTAGACCCATGGTGCATTTGTTCTATTTGATACGGGTGCATCTCATTCGTTCATTTCATCTGCATTTGTTATGAAGACTGACCTAACACCCAAGAATTATCTAGTTGTTTGATGATTAGTACTCCTGTTGGATATGTTGTGAAACTAGATAAAGTGTTAGAAGATTGTCCTGTTTTGATTCGTGAAAAGAATTTGAAGGCGAATTTAGTACTTTTTAACATGAAGAACTTTGATGTGATTTTAGGAATTGATTGGTTGACAGTTCATAATGCTGTAATTTTGTGTTCATCGAAGAAAATTTAGTTTTCAGATGTGTGTTGGAATTCAGTTTTTGAATTTCAAGGTGAGAAGGGAAGAATTAGTAAGAAGACTTTGACCGTATTGATGCAAGTCTGTGCATTAGTGGAAGGTGCTTCACCTGGAAGCAAGGTCAAGCAAGGTCAAGGAAGAGAAGAAGCTTGAAGAAGTCAAAGGTGTTAGTGACTTTGCGGATGTTTTCCTAGATGATCTGTCAAGGCTGCCCCCTGAAAGAGATGTTGAGTTTTCTATTGATTTGATTCTAGGAGCTGCTCTGGTATCTAAAGCTCCGTATAGAATGGCATCTACCGAATTGGAAGAACTACAAAACCAGCTGAATGAGCTCTTAGTTAGAGGTTTTATACAGCCAAATGTATCACCCTAGGGAGCTTCTGCTTTGTTGTGAAGAAGAAGGATAGTAGCATGCGTCTATGCATTGATTACCGGGACTTGAACAAGTTGACCATTAAGAATAGACATCCGCTGCCTAGGATTGATGATCTCTTTGATCAGTTGAAAGGTGCAGTCATGTTCTCAAAGATTGATTTAAGGTCTGGATATCATTAGTTGAAGGTGAAGTTAAGTGATATTTTCAAGACAGCTTTTAGAACAAGATATGGTCATTTTGAGTTTAGAGTTATGCCTTTTGGTTTAACTAATGCTCCTGCGGTGTTCATAGATCTCATGAATTGAGTATTTCACGATGTGCTTGACAAGTTTGTGATCGTCTTCATTGATGACATCTTGATCTACTCGAACAGTGAAGAAGAGCACACGAGACATCTAAATTTCACTTTGCAAAGGTTTAGAGAAAAGAAGCTTTATGCTAAGTTTAGCAAGTGTGACTTTTGGCTATCAAGTTTAGCAAGTGTGACTTTTGGCTATCAAGGATAGTATTTATCGGCCATGTGGTTTTAGCCGAAGGTATTCGTGTTGATCCTGAGAAGGTACAAGCAATTTTTGATTGGGAAAGACCGAAGACCGTGACTTAAATAAGAAGTTTCCTAGGATTGGCGGGATACTACAGAAGATTTATTGAGAATTTTTCTTGGTTGGCTGCCCCTATGACTAAGCTAACTAGAAAAGAAGAGAAGTTTGTGTGGATTGAAGCATGTGAGAAGAATTTTCAAGAGTTGAAAGTTAGATTGACAAGTGCACCGGTTTTGACTATACCTGATAATTCCGGTGGTTTGATAGTCTACACTGATGCTTCAAAGATTGGTTTGAGTTGCGTTCTTATGCAACATGGTAAGGTGGTGGCTTATGCTTCTCAGCAATTGAAGGATTATGAGCGGAATTACCCCACTCATGATTTAGAACTTTCTGCTGTTGTCTTTGCTTTGAAGATTTGGAGACATTACCTGTATGGTGAGAAAATCACTATTTTCACAGATCATAAAAGTTTGAAATACTTCTTTACCCAAAAGGAGTTGAATATGAGACAAAGAAGATGGTTAGAATTGGTCTTTGATTATGACTGTGACATTCAGTATCACCCTGATAAGGCGAATGTGGTTGTTGATGCTTTTAGCAGGAAATGTAAGAAGAAAGAGTTGGACTTGAATGCCTTGTGTCACGCCCTCCCAGCCGGTACCCTATCTGGCATACCCGAGAGTGTGATCCACAGCCCGAAGATCAGGTACGAGTGATCAACCTCCCACATAAACAATAACATAATCATGAACAATCATAACAAGAGTGCGGAAGATAAATCATAGATCCAATAAAGAAAGAATGAATCATAAATGAGTCAGAATAATAGATATAATCAGAGTATCAAACAGATAAGTAAAGTGAGGCAAAAATCCCACTTTACAACCAGCGGAAAAGTAGCTCTAAAGAATAAACTAGAAAAAACCTAATCCCAGTAGCAAGTTAATTGGGTAACTAAATTGTTCTCCACTTTATAGACAACATCCTTGTAAGTGTAAATCTCATAAATGGCACAAGGACGCTTCCACTCAATGGTCGGACTAAGCATCGTACGGAGCATAACCACTCGCGGGATCTTCAGAGTAATTGTGGTAACCGCAATCACCTTCCCCGAGATATGCCTCTTCGACTTGCGCTTCTTCATAGGGACCGTCATAGTACTCAAGACTGTAGGATAGTCTAACAACATTGTACAATAAAGGAATGAGTTTCAAAGAAACTCAGAAGGTAAAGCGATTAAAATCCATAATAACATAAATGGCAGGATTCTAGAACAATCATGAATGCAATATGATATGAGACAAGCAATGAATGAATGAATCTAACTCTATGTATGCTGGTCTCTATTGGCAGACATGCTTTAAGTCATAGCACCGTACTTCTTTAGGAAAGTCCACTCACATCCTCAACCATTTAAGATATCTTGGATTCTCTCACGGATCATTTC
Organism: Hakea prostrata; assembly: GCF_041222555.1. Lineage (NCBI taxonomy): Eukaryota > Viridiplantae > Streptophyta > Magnoliopsida > Proteales > Proteaceae > Hakea > Hakea prostrata. Next base: position 24,110,466 of record NC_142608.1, read on the forward strand.
ACCGGTCTTGAGCAGACGATTGGTAATGGGTCCTTCATCCCTCAGGACAAACCTTGGCAGGGGGTTAAGTCAACACACTCTATCACAACCATTTGGTATAAGTACTGGCGCATGTCAGGGTAAAACCTAGCCAAATGCAAGTCTTCTACTTAGTTACATCAAGTCGGATCCGAGATACTTCCATTCCTCGTCCCGACGATCCTTTCCGGTATCCTTCACACTAGAGTCCTCATAGTCCCTGACTACGGACTCATCAACCCTATTGATCATCCACATATGGTAAACGGGAAGCTCTCACGCCCTCTCACGGGTTGGTTACCGGTCTTAAGCGCCCGTGAGCCCAAGTCTAACCATATGCAACCCTACCAATAAATGGCCCCCACAATGTGATTCCTGTCCTCTCACGGGTTGGTTACCGGTCTTGAGCGCCCATGAATCCCCATTGCTACCACGGGTCGTTCGGTCTCAATACCCCTCCGATTAGGGTCTCGACATAACAGGGACATCCTAGCCAAACACTACTAGACAATCCTAGATATGTCATCCAACAGTTTAGGAAGGTGTCCAGAGGGCATCTCCGGAAACATCCCATAATATTCCCGTAGTAGTCCAAGGAGGAAGTGTCAAAAGGACACCTCTCCTTTCCAAACCATACTTAAGCATACACATGCATCAATTCATATCATCACATATATGGTAACTTCATATATGGAAAGAAATCAATAATTACAATCACTTTTATAACATTGGTAAGTAAATCATACATGAATCAATTTAATATGAATAAGTAATGCTACTGTAATCAAAGTTATGCAACAAATAGTATATCATTGTAAGAATCTAATTTAGGAATCATATCTATGATATTCAAATATAGAAACTAGATTCATGCTATCTATGTAATTAAGGAAATAACCATCCTTACCTTTTATAACTCGCAAAGGAATCCTAAGAAATCAAGTAAGATCTCGGAAAACTTGAGAAGAAAGTCCTAAACAAGTATATACAACATATTAGGAAAGATCCCTAACAGAAAAGATACCAAAACATCCAACATAGACCAATTCTGGAGTTGCTGTACTCATTGGTCGAGTGGATTGGTCGACTGGTCCAGTCGACCAATGCAGACAGTAGCCTAAAAAAAACAGAGTTTTAAGATATGAAATCCGAATTTGGTGGTTCAAAAGGGTACTAATCAAGGGGTAGACTACATCAGTAGTATTCTAACATATAGGGGACCTCAAAACACTAATCCAATCAAGATATCAAGATCCAAATTAGGAAACAAAAAGTTACCATAATTAGATCAACCATGGATCTTGATGAATTTGAAATAGAAAACAAAGACAAGAACAATAGGAGGATGGATCATTGCTTCAGGTAATGGTATCATGAAAACATACTTAGATCTTCATGGAATAAGGCTTAGAAGCATAAATCTAAATAAGGAAATAAAACCTACCATATATGTAACTACCATGCATCATGAAGAACACATAGTAAGGTAGAAGAGAACAACTAGAGATTTATAGATTATGGATCATGGAAGGAAAACACAGTAATTAACTACTAACATGATCAACATAGAAGATCCAAAGAGATCGGAATTCAGATTAGGAGTTTAACAAAGATTAGATCATGGTTTGATCATGATTCCTTCAAAAGCTTGCAATGATCATGGTTAAGATCATTGTTCTAGCCTCAAATCCTTAGGATGATCATGAGAACATGTTCGGAGATGTTTGCAACAGAGAATGCAGCATCTCTTCTACTGTCTCAACTCAAAAAGGAAAGAAAAACAAAGATGGAGGAGAAGAAGAGAGAGTAGACATACCTTTTGATGCAAAAAGAAGAGTTTCGACGAAGATCCGTCAAGAAAACACCAAGGATGCAAGAGAGATGACTTGCATAGGTCTTTGGTTCGTTCCAGAGAGTTTGGAGGCAGCAAATACGAAGTGGACTCGAGATTGGACTTAAATAGAGCAAGAACAACCTAATTGCCAAAGACAGCACTCATTGGTCGAGTGGATTGGTCGACTGGCCCGATCGTCGACCAATGCCGACAATGCTAAGACCAAAACAGGGAATTGAAGGTCCAGATCGAATCCAATCCTAAAGGGGTTTTGCACACAAGTCAAGTGACTTACCTAATAGGTAGAAATGCCTTCAAACCAAGATAGAGAGCACTCCAAGTCCATCAACTAATCAGATCTTCATCAGGATTCAGTTTCCATAAATAGAACCTCATCATCAACTTTCATGGATTCAAAGCCAGACACCAAGTCCTCTACTGGGATGGCCCAAAGCTGACTTCTTACTTTACTTCGGGTCATCGGACCTACAAATAACAAGGTTTCCGGGTCAAGGTTAGGGCTGGGTTTTACACCTTGAGTCAACCATTGTTGTAATCGATTTTGGAACTTGGATTGGAAATTGTTCCTGAAGGTTCAGATTTTGTTCTTTCTGCCATGACGGCAAGATCCACCCTTAGATATAGAATCGTTGCTCTACAAAGTTCTGATCAGGAATTGAAGGAGAAGATTGAGAAGATTTCTTCAAATCCTGAGTTGGACCCTGATTTTGGAATGTCTATGGATGGTGCTTTATTGTTTAGAGGAAGACTTTGTGTGCCGGAAGTTGAAGAAATTAAGAAGGAAATATTGAAGGAAGCACACTAGTCTATTTTCACCGTACACCTAAGAAGTACCAAGATGTACAAGGATTTAAGGGAACATTTTTGGTGGATTGGTTTGAAGGTTGATGTGGAAAATTTTGTGGCCATGTGTGAGACTTGTCAGCGTGTGAAGGCCGTTCGACAACCTCCTTCGGGATTACTTCAACTCCTTCATGTTCCTAGTTGGAAGTGGGAAGACATTCTATGGACTTTGTGACTAGCTTGCCTCAAACAAGTAAAGGCAATGATACGGTATGGGTAATCGTTGATAGGTTGACCAAATCAGCCCATTTCATTCCTATGAAGATCACTTATACTTTGGATAAGCTAGCTAGGCTTTATGTGGACAATGTAGTACGTCTGCACGGAGTGCCTGTGAGTATTGTTTCTGATCATGATCCTAGGTTCATCTCAAGGTTTTGGAATAGTTTGCAGAAAGCCTTGGGAACCCAGTTGAATTTGAGTACGGCTCATCACCCACAGTCTAATGGACAGTCTGAGCGGACAGTTCAGGAAGACATACCTAGATCTTGCGTTGTGGATATGGGTGGCTATTGGGATGAACATTTAGCTTTGGTTGAGTTTGCCTATAACAACAGTTATCAAGCGACAATAGGCATGGCTCCATTCAAGGCTTTGTACGGTAACACTTGTAGAACACCCTTGTATTGGTCTGAGACCAGTGAAAGAAAAGTCTTTGGTCCGGAAATGATTTAAGCTACAAGTGCGATGGTTTATATGATAAGAGAAAGGATTAAGTTTGCTTAGTCAACATAGATCCTATGCAGAAGAGAAGGACCGATTTGGAATTTCAGATTGGAGAGAAAGTTCTCCTAAAGGTATCACCTATGAAGGGTGTGATGAGATTCAATGTGAAAGGAAAGCTTAGCCCTCGCTTCATCGGACCTTTTGAGATTCTTGAAAAGGTTGGACCCGTCGAATATCGTTTGGCCTTACCCCATCTCTTGCTGGAGTTCATAATGTGTTTCATGTGTCAATGCTTCAAAAGTACATAGAGAACCCGAAACACATACTATAGCAAGCACCTGAAGGACTTAGTGCTGATCTTTCCAATGATGAAGAGCCAGCTGAAATCCTAGACAAGAAGGACAAATAGTTGTGGAATCGTACCATTCCTTTGGTAAAGATTCGGTGGAAGAATCACACCCCTGAAGAAGCTTCATGGGAGAAGGAAGAAGACATAAAGGAGAAGTTTCCACATCTTTTTGGAAGCCTAGGTATGCTTTCAATTTTGAGGATGAAATTTCTTTTAAGGGGGGGAGAATGTGAAAATCCAACCCTAGCCTAACCCTAACCTTGACCCGGTAACCTTGATGTTTGTAGGTTCGAAGACCCGAAGTGGAGGAAGAAGCCAACTATGGGCCCTCTTAGTAGAAGACATGATGTTTGACTCCGAAGCCATGGAGACTGATGATGGTGCTCCATACTTGGAAGCATTGTCAGTGTTTAATAAGAAACTTCACCTTGAAGAAGGGGAGTTTAGTTGATGGACCTAATGCACTCCTGCACTTGAATCGAAGGTAATTCTTTGACCTAGACTAGTCATTTGAGATGTAGGAAGAAGCCCCTTTGATTTTGAGTTGATCTTGGCCTCCAGTTCCCTGTCTGAAGTTGTTGTTCTAGCCTGGTTGACTAGCCAGTCGACCAAGCCAGTCAGCTAGCTGCTTTATAAATCTGAGAATCTTTGGTTTTTAGGTCATTTTAGGCTCTAGTTAAGTGCACTTCATAGTTATAACCCTATTCTATTTCTAGAACCCTCTAAGAACGTGGGAAGACTCCTCTTAGGCCTCTCCTTGGTATTGGTGAAGTACTCTTGCAAGATTCCTTGATTTTTTTTTCTCTAAGTTCATCTCCAAGGTATGTAATCCCTCATTCTCTCTCTAATCTACTCTTGTCTCATCTTATTCTTGCTGTTGGGACCATGAAGAAGGTGCTACAACCTTGCAACCACCTCTTCTATTGTCTATTTGCATTTGTATAAACCCCCTTCTATTCTATCAATGCTATGCATCTCATATTGATTCTTAACCTTGCTTTCTTATGATTTTCTTTCATGAAAACATGATTTATTTCCTAAACTGATTTCTCTAGCATACTAGGTCTGATTATATGTTAGTAATCATCTCTAATCTATTGCTCCTCATCCTATTGATTGAATCCTTGATTTCTCTTTTCATTTATGGTTGATACCATTGAAGAGCAGGTTTTACCAAATTAGATAGTTAGGGTTTCAAGTTGGGAAGTCTTTTTGATCCTTGTTTAATGTTAAATCTTCATTAGATAGTCTTAGTATAATGTTCCTAACATTTCTTTCAAATTTCGGAGTGATCCAAGTCTCGAAAGCTAGGTTTCACATCAGATTTCTCATTTCAGCCCCGTTACTGTTCATCTAGTCGACTGCCTGGTTGACCGAGTCAGTCAACCATGCCAGTCAGCCAGCTAAGGACAGCATTGGTGCTTTCGTCCGATTCGATCCGTTTGACCTCCGATTTCCTTGATTTCTTTTTTGATATTGCATCTATGATTGTCTAGGGTTCAAGTACTAACTTTGGGACCATTCTATTTGATCTCCGGACTATCTTCGTTTCGAATTAAGGTAAGGATGGTTGTTACCATAATTATACAGATTGCGTGAATCTTGTTTCTATTTTGGGAACTCCTTAGATTCACTTTCATTATTGTATTTCTTAATGTGTATTACTATTGTAAGTTCTTCAAGTACAGTAGTACCATGTTTATGTATTCTCTGTTATTATGAAAATTTATTCTTGTCATTACATATGCAATTGATCATGTTATTTCTATCTTTCTATACGATGATATATCAGTTGTGTATGATACGATTGAATTGGGAATGTGATTGATTAAGTATGATTTGGGATTAGGGAATGTCCTTTTGACATTTCAGTCCTTGGACATCAGCGGGAATAGAATGGGATATTTTTGATGGTGCCCTTTGACGCTTTCCCGGATTATTGGATGTCATACCTTGGGCTTGTCTAGCGGTGTTTGGCTAGGAGTTCCTTGTCGTATCAGACCCGATTCGGAAGGGTATTGAGACCGAAGGACCCGTGGCAGCAATGTGGATTTGTGGGCACTCGAGACCGGTGTGTTATATCCGTGAGAGGTCATAGATCACATTGTGAATACTCGTGAGAAGCCATTTATTGGTAGGGTTGCAAATAGTAGACTTGGGCTCATGGGTGCTCGAGATCAATGAGTTATATCCATGAGAGGACGTGAGAGCTTCCCGTCAATTATTTGTGGATGACCAATAGGGTTGATGAGTCCGTAGTCCGAGTTGGTTGTAGCCATAGGATACGCTGACTCTAGTGCGAAGGATACCGGAAAGGAACTCGAGAGGGGAGGAATGGAAGTATCTGGATCTGAGTTGATATGACTAAGTAGATGACTTGCATTGGGCTAGGCTTTACCTTGACATGCGCCAATACTTAAACCAAACGGTGATGAGAGAGAGCGGTGACCTAAACCCCAGCCATGGATTTGTCTGAGAGGGATGCAAGACCCATTACCAATCGATGATGAGTGATTTGAGACTTTTCCCAAAGAAATATGGTGCTATGACTTAAAGCATGTTTGCCATAGAGACCAACATACATAGACTTAGATTCATACATGCATTGTTTGTTTCATATCATATTGCATCATGCTATGTTTTGTATCATGTTATTTATGTTATTATGGAATAACTTGCCTTGTTGACTTCTTTTGAACTCACTCCTTTTTGTGCAAATATCTTTGTTAGATTATCCTGCAGGAGCGGAAGAAGTTGATGGTCCATACTATGAGATGCCCATTGATGAAGCATACTACCCTCAAGGTACTAGCAGTCACGAAGATTACACTGAAGATCCCTTGATGGATTATGCTGCATACCAGAATTAGTCCCACCCTGGAGCGGAGGCGGCCATGTCTTGTTTCCTTTGTTTATGTTTATGAGGATATATTGTATAAGACCGAAGAGACATTAGCTTAGATGTTTATCTTCTTTCTTTCCTCTCTTATGAGAATTGGATTGTAACCTTTAATTGTATTCGAACTACTTTTCCACTGCGATTTGGGGAGTGATTTCTCCACACACTCTCTACTTGTGATTTTTCATATATTGGTATCATTTATTTCCGCACTTTGATTATATTGTCTCTTTTATTCTTATCTTGACCTCATTGTTTATATGGTATTTCATTGATTTACCTTGTTCAAGATTATGTTATTGTATATGTGGGAGGTTGGTTCCTCGATACTTGATCTTCTGGGCTGTGGATCACACACCCGGGTATGCCAGGTAGGGTACCGGCTGGGTGATTGTGACAGTATATGTCGATGACATGCTTGTCATAAGCACATCCCAGTCTAATCATCTTCAAGATCTTGCAGAAGTTTTCGACGTACTTTGAACATATAAAATGAAGCTCAATCCTGAAAAGTGTGCTTTCGGAGTATCATTAAGGAAATTCCTGGGCTTTATGGTGTCCCAAAGAGGAATTGAAGTTACCAGAAAAGATTAAAGCAATACGAGGGATGAAGCCTCCAAGAAGCATCAAAGAGATACAGAGTCTCACTAGTCGGGTAGCAGCTTTGAACAGGTTTATTGCCCGATCAAGTGAGAGATGTTTCCCTTTCTTCAAAGCTTTAAAGAACATATCCAACCAGAAGATACCGATATGGAACGAAGAATGCCAGCAAGCATTTGAACAGCTAAAAGAAAAATTGACTAGTCCACCTTTCCTCATACGGCCGACCACCGGAAAATAATTATTCATGTATTTAGCCACATCATCAGTGGCGGTCAGTGTGGCTCTTGTGCATAAAGAAGGAAAATAGCAAAATCCTGTCTATTATGTAAGCCATGTCCTAATAGATGTAGAGACAAGGTATCCTGAGGTGGACAAAAAAGCCCTGGCTTTGGTTATTGCACTGAGAAAACTCAGACCGTATTTGCAGTAGCATCCTATAGCAGTGCTAACAAACTTCCCTTTGAAGAAAGTACTGCACCAACCAGACTTGGCCGGAAGACTTGTTGTAAAATCCGGCCTTATCCTAACCCTGACCCGGCCCAGATTTTATACTGTTGCAAGTTTGAAGATCCGAAGTGGTGGTAGAAGAGACCTGTGGGCCCTCTTAGTGGATGATTCGATGCTTGATATAGAGCCTATGGACATTGACAATGATGCCCCTTACTTGAGCACATTGTCAGTTGTTGAGTGAAAATCTGCGCATCGATGAAGATTGAATTAGTTGAAGCAATTCGTGGAACCCCGTGATCAATCTGAAGGTATTTTTGAAACTAGACTTGTTGATTGACTTGTAGGAGAAAACCCTGCTCGATTTGACCCTGTATAGCCTCCCGAATCCACTCCCGAAGTTCTTTGTCATGGTTTGGTCGATCGCTTGGTCGACTAATGACCGACCAACCCGATCGACCAAGAGTAATGAAATTCGAATATTCACTAAATCACTTCCCATTTTGCCCCTACCTTTTTGGAACTCGTGAATGAGGAACTAATCATTGGCACTCCAGAGCTCGAAGTTGGACACTCTCTTGGGCTATTCCTTGATGTTTGGGAAGATCTTTGACTCCAATCATTAGTGTATACATTAATCATCAACTCAAGGTATGATTTCTTCTATTCTTCTTCTAATCTATTCATTTTTATATCAATTAATGATCTTGAAACCATGGCTGAAGTGCTGCAACCTTGCAAACACTTATCCATGAGTTTCCCCCTTTCAATTCCTTAATCCTTCCCCACTCATGCTATGTTATGATTCAATTGAGATTAATTGCACTCCATCACTTTGATTCTTTTAAATTTAACCCATTTTGATTCAAATCTAATATGTAGATGCATGTTAAGCTTAGACTATAATGAAATTAAGATTCTAGCTTGATTCTTAACATTCATTTAATTGATTCCAATCATCCTTTTCAATTTCTATCAATTCCAATTTAATTCTTGTTAAGTATCACATAGAACCTAAGATTTCGATTCGGGCATTTTTGATTGAACCGTTGGATCATCATGAAAATTATGATATGAAACACATGATGCAATATGATTCTAACTCTATGTATGCTGGTCTCTATTGGTAGACATGCTTTAAGTCATAGCACCGTACTTCTTTAGGAAGGTCTCATCACACAACACCTTTTGGTAGTGGGTCCGGCATCCCTTGGGACATTCCATGGATGGGGGTATAGATCACCACTCTCTCACATCACCATTGGTCTACGTACTGGCGCATGTCAGGGTCAAAGCCTAGCCAAATGCAAGTCTCCTACTCAGTTACATCAAGTCAGATCTAGATACGTCCATTCCTCGCCCCTGGCAATCCTTTCCGGTATCCATCACACTAAAGTCCTCATAGTCCCTGACTACGGACTCATCAACCCTATTGGTTATCCACATATGGTAAACGGGAAGCTCTCACTTCCCCTCACGGGTTGGTTACCGGTCTTGAGCACCCATGAGCCCAAGTCTATCCATATGCAACCGTACCGATAAATGGTCCCCACAATGTGATTCTTGTCCTCTCACGGGTTGGTTACCGGTCTTGAGTGCCCATGAATCCCCATTGCTACCACGGGTCGTTCGGTCTCAATACCCCTCCGATTAGGGTCTGACATAATAGGACATCCTAGCCAAACACTACTAGACAACCCTAAATATGTCATCCAACAGTTTAGGAAGGTGTCCAAAGGGTATCCGAAAACATCCCATAATATTCCCATAGTTGTCCAAGGACAGAAGTATCAAAAGGACACCTCTCCTTTCCAAACCATACTTAATCACTCACGAACATAAATCCATCACATCACATATATGGTAACTTCTTATATGGAAAGAAGTCAATAATAACATCCAACTTGCATATATTTGGTAAGTAAATCATACATGAATCAATTTAGTATAAACAAGTAATGCTACTGTAATCATGGTAGTTGCATTAGTAGTATATCAATGTAAGAATCTAATTAAGGAAATAAATCAAAGAAATTCAAATATAGAAACTAGAACATGCAATCTATGTAGTTAAGGAAATAACCATCCTTACCTTATATAATCGCAAAGGATCTTAAGGAATCAAGTAAGGCCTTGACTAAACTTGGGAAGAAAGTCCTAAACAAATATATATAACATATTAGGAAAGGTACTAAAAAGGAAAGATATCAAAACATCCAAAACAAACCAAATATGAGGTTGCTTTACTCATTGGTCGATTGGATTGGTCTACTGCCTCAGTCGACCAATAGAGACAGTGGCCTTCAAAATCAGAGTTTTTAGAATATAAAACCGAATTTGGTGGTTCAAAAGGGTACTAAACAAGGGGGAAACTACAATGGCGGTGTACTAGTATATAGAGGATTCCAAAACACTAATCAAATCAAGTCTTCAAGTTACAAATTAGGAAACAAAAAGTTACCATAATTAGATCAATCATGGTTCTTGAAGAATTCAAAATACAAATCATAGACAAGAACAATAGGATGATGGATCACTGTTTGTGATAAAGGAATCATGAATAGCATGCATAGATTCTCAAAAAAAATAGAGCTAAGGCTGAAGAACATCAATCTAAATAAGGAAAGAGAATGAATAAAAGCTTTCCTTCAAAAGCGAGTGATGATCTTGATGAAGATCATCCACCAAGCTTTAGATCCTTAGGAAAAGAGAGGGAAAGAGTATAGTGATGGTTGTAACAGAGATACAACGTCACTACTACTGTCCTCAATCAGAAAAGGAAATAAAATAATGAAGAATCAAAGATGAAACATAGAAGAGGATGATCACATACCTTTTTGTGTAAAAGCACGAGTTTGACGAAGATCCGTCAAGATAATCACCAAGGATGCAAGGGAGATGACTTGCAGAGGGCTCTGGTACGTTCCAAAGAGTTTGGAGGCAGAAAATACGAAGTAGACTCGAGATTGGACTTAAATAGAGCAAGCAAAGACCTAATTAGCAAAATCAGATCTCATTGGTCGATTGGATTAGTCAATTGGCCCAGTCAACCAATGAGTCGACCAATCAGGACAACAAGTCCAAAACAGGGAAATGAAGGCTCAGATCAAATCCAAACATAAAGGGGTTTTGCAAACACATTAAGTGACTTACCTAGTAGGTAGAAATGCCTTCGAACCATGACAAAGAGCACTCCAAGTCTATAAACTAATTCCATCTTCATCAGGGTGCAGTTTCCATAAATGGAACACTGACATCAACACTCATGGATTCCAAGCTAGCCACCAAGTCTTCCACTAGAATGGCCCATAACTGACTTCTTGCTTTACTTCGGGTTGTCGGACCTACAAACAATAGGGTTTTCGGGTCAAGGTTAGGGCTGGGTTTCACAAAAATCATGACTTTCTAATTTGAAAACATGACTTTGTTATTTGATAAAAAACATGATTTTCAATGAAAACAACCATGGATGCAAAGGAGAATTAAGGATTCGCTCAAGAGGATCATTAGCAATAGATCAGAGATGAATACTAACATGAAATCAGATCTAATATGCTAGAGAAATCAAATTAACGGAATGATCATGGCTTCATGAAGATATCATGTAATCATGGCTAAGAATCAAGCATAAAGATCATAACATCAATGGAATGAATGGAGATTCACTCCCAACATTGGAGATTGTAGAAGAGGTGTTTGCAAGGTTGCAATACAATCTTCATAATCACAGCAATAGGATTAGATCAATACAAGAGTAAATCAATGAGAAGTTAAGAGATAACTAACCTTGAAGATGAACAAGAGATGAAGAACTTGAGATCTTGCAAGAGTCCTTCAACAATACCAAGGAAGGCTTTGAGAGGTTCTCCACGTTCTCTAGAGGTTTTAGAAACAAAAGAGTCTAAGAAACACAAAGTTCTATTATATAGAGCACCAAAAGACCTAAACAGAAGATTTTCCCTAGATTCACGGCGATTTAGCGACTTGGCTGGTCAATCGGCCGATTGACCGAGCTAGAACAACAAGGTCCAGACAAGGAATTGAAGGCCCAAAACTCCTCAAATTCAAGTGGGCTTCTCCCAAATCAACAAATGACTTACCTAGCATAGAGGAATGCCTTCAAACCATATCCAACTAGGCTTTAGGTTCTTCAACTAAGCTCTCCTTCATCAAGGTGTAGTTTCTTCTCAAACACAGCCAAAGCTTCCAAGTATGGAGCACCATCATCAATCTCCATGGGTTCTGGATCAAACACCATGCCTTCTACTGAGATGGCCCATAGTTGCCTTCTTCCTTCACTTCGGGTCTTCGAACCTACAAACAACAGGGTTTCCAAGTTAAGGTTAGGGCTGGATTTCACACAATATGATATGAAACAGACAATGCAGATATGCTTCTAACTCTATGTATGCTGGTCTCCATAGGCAGACATGCTTTAAGTCATAGCACCATACTCCTCGGGGTAAGGTCCAAATCACTCTCCCTCAACCATCTCGATATCTTGGGTTCTCCGGTTGGCAATGGGTCCTACATCCCTCTCGAACATTCCTTGGCTGGGGTTTAGGTCAACACTCTCTCACACCTCCATTTGGTCTGAGTACTAGTGCATGTCAAGTGAGGGGCATCATCGTCATGTCCATGGGCTTGGGCTCCGACACCAAATCATCAACCAAAAGGGTCCACAAGGACTTCTCCCACCAATTCGGGTCATTGGATCTACAGACAAAACAAATTCCGGGCAGGGTCAGGGTAAGGATAAGGCCGGATTTCACAGGATCTATCCTAAGGAAAAGGTCAGACATGGCCTCCCAAGGCTTTCAAGGATAACAACATTGAAACCAAGGTCCGACTTCAAGGTCTAATATCAAACGAGTCTTTCTTTATCCCAAAACAAATAGGGTGTCCTGGTTAGGTTTGGGCTGGATTTTACATTCTTCCCCCCTTAAAATAATTTCGTCCTCGAAATTGGGAGAGTACTAGGCTTCTAAAGAGATGGATAACATTGCTTTTATCTTGAGTTTTCTTCTCCCAAAATCTTTGGAAAACAATTAACAATAAATCTTTTGTAAGAAAACAAGGAATAAATCTAACATGCCTTGAAATCAAATCTAGAGTATGATTATGGCTTCCTGAAGACTTCATAAGGATCATGGCAAAGATCAATATGAAGGTCATAAAACCTTAAGAATGAAAGGAGATTTGTAGAAGAGATGGTTGCAAGGATGCAGCATCTTCTTCTAAATCTCAATCACAAAGAATAAGACATAGTAAGAGTAGATCAATACAACACAAGAGAGATTACTAACCTCTGATTGACGAATAGGAGATGAAAAGCTTGAAGTCTTGAAACAATTAGAAGGAATAACAAATCATGAAGATCATACTTGATTTCTCTTTGAAATCATCATGTGGAGAGTTCACAAGATATAAGGTGTATGGAGATCCACTCTAGAATAGCAGGGATAGAAGGATCAGTCATGGGAATGACTTAAGATCACCCTCCTATCAAAGGGAATAGAAGGCATAAGAAGAAATAGTAGAGAGGATAGATCAGCTTCGGGGTAAACTTCTAACAAATGAAACTAGGCAACTCATACAACAGAGAATAAATCGAACAATGTATATGGTAGGTATGCATTTGGCAAAGTAGCAAGGTTAGGATTAGGTGGGATTTCACACCGAGTGTGAAACCCACCCCTAACCTTGACCCATAAACCCTTTTGTTTGTAGGTCAGACAACCTGAGTAAAGCAAGAAGTCAACTTTGGGCCATCCCAGTGGAAGACTTGGTGTTTGGCTTAGAATCCATGAGTGTTGATGACAGTGTTCCATTTATGGAAACTACACCCTGATGAAGAAGGAATTAGTTGATGGACTTGGAGTACTCTTTGACTTGGTTCGAAGGCATTTCTGCATACTAGGTAAGTCACTTGGTGTGTGTGCAAAACCCCTTCATGTTTGGATTTGATCTGAGCCTTCATTTCCCTGTTTTGGACTTGCTGTCTTGCTTGGTTGAGTGGGCCACTCGACCAATCAATCGACCAATGAGATCTGATTTGCTGATTAGGTCTTTGCTTGCTCTATTTAAGTCCAATCTCGAGTCTACTTCGTATTTTCAGCCTCCAAACTCTTTGGAATGAACCCAAAGCCCTTTGCAAGTCATCTCCTCTGCTTCCTTGGTGATTTTTTGACTGATCTTCGTCAAATCTCATGCATTAAGGCAAAAAGGTATGTGATCATCCTCTTCTATGCTTCGTCTATGATTCTCCATTACTTTTCTTTCCTTTCCTGATTTAGGATAGTAGAGATGATGTTGCATCTTTGTTGCAGCCATCACTCTACTCATTCCCTCTCTTTTCCTAAGAATCTAAAGCTTGGTGGATGATCTTGATCAAGATCATCACTCACTTTTGAAGCAAAACCATGTATTCATTCTCTTTCCTTATTTAGATTTATGTTCTTCAGTCTTAGATCTATTTTTCTAGAAGATCTATGCATGCTTTTCATGAATCCTTTATCATATTAGTAATCCATCATCCTATAGTTTCTCGTCCATGATTTTGATATGAATTCTTCAAGAACCATGATTGATCTAATTATGGTAAGTTTTTGTTTCCTAATTTGTAACTTGAAGACTTGACATTATTAGAGTTTTGAAGTCCTCTATATAACAATATACTATCTTTGCATATTCCCTCTTGTTTGGTACCCTTTTGAACCACCAAATTTAGATTTGTAATCATAAATCTTTGATTTTGTAAGTCACTGTCTTTGTTGGTCGACTGAGGCAGTAGACCAATCAATCGACCAATGAGGACAACAACCTCATATTTGGTCTGTTTTGGATGATTTGATCTCTTTCCTTCAAGGTATCTTTCCTAATATGTTATATATACTTGTTTAGGACTTTCTTTCAAAGTTTAGACAAGGTCTTACTTGATTTTCAAGATCCTTTGCGAAGTGATTAAGGTAAGGATGGCTATTTCCTTAATTACATAGATTGCATGATCTAGTTTCTATATTTGAATCTCTTTGATTTATTTCCTTAACTAGATTCTTACACAGATATACTACCTTGATTACAATAGCATTACTTGTTTATTCTAATTAATTTATGTATGATTTACTTACCAATTATATACAAGTTGGATGTTGTTATTGATTTCTTTCCATATAAGAAGTTACCATATATGTGATATGATGGATTTATGTTTGTGAATGATTAAGTATGGTTTGGAAAGGGGAGGTGTCCTTTTGACACTTCTGTCCTTGGACAACTACGAGAATATTATGGGATGTTTCCGGAGATGCCCCTTTGGACACCTTCCTAAACTGTTGGATGACATATTTAGGGTTGTCTAGCAGTGTTTGGCTATGATGTCTTGTTATGTCAAACCCTAATCGGAGGAGTATTGAGACCGAACGACTCGTGGTAGCAATGGGGATTCATGGGCGCTCAAGACCGGTAACCAACCCGTGAGAGGAATGGAATCACATTGTGGATACTCGAAAGAGGCCATTCATTGGTAGGGTTGCGTATGGATAGACTTGGGCTCATGGGCGCTCAAGACCGGTAACCAACCCGTGAGGGGACGTGAGAGCTTCCCGTTTACCATATGTGGATAACCAATACGGTTGATGAGTCCGTAGTCAGGGACTATGAGGACTCTAGTGTGATGGATACCGGAAAGGATCGCCAGGGGCGAGGAATGGACGTATCTGGATCTGACTTGATGTAATTGAGTAGGAGACTTGCATTTGGCTAGGCTTTAACCCTGACATGCGCCAGTACTTAGACCAATGGTGATGTGAGAGAGTGGTGACCTATACCCCCAGCCATGGAATGTCCCGAGGGTTGCCGGACCCACTACCAAAAGGCGTTGTGTGATGAGACCTTCCTAAAGAAGTATGGTGCTATGACTTAAAGCATGTCTGCCAATAGAGACCAGCATACATAGAGTTAGAATCATATTGCATCATGTGTTTCATATCATATAGCATTTTACTCTGCTTTGAAATCCTGCCATTTATGTTGTTATGGATTAACTGCCTTATTGGGTTTCTTTGAAACTCATTCCTTTTGTACAATGTATTGTTAGATTACTCTACAGGTTCTGAGTATCATGACTACTCGTATGAAGAAGCGCAAGGAGAATAGGCATATTTCTAGGAATGTGATTGCGGTTACGACAATTACACTGAAGATTCTGCGGGTGGTTATGCTGCGTACGATGCTTAGTCCGACCATAGAGTGGAAGCGCCCTTGCGCCATTTTTGAGATTTATACTTATAGAGATGTTGTCTATAAGATTGAGAACAATTTAGTTACTTATTGTACCTGCTACTGGGATTAGTTTTCATCCCTTTTCCTTAACTTTTAGAACTACTTTTCTGCTGATTAGTAGAGTGAGATTTCCGCCTCACTTTACTTTATGATTTAGACATTTTGATTGTCTTTCGTACTTTGATGATATATGATTTATTCTTCCCTTATTTGGATCTTTTGTTGATACTTTGTACATTGATTATTTATGTTCATGATTATGTTATTGTCTATGTGGGAGGTTGATTACCTCGATACTTGATCTTTGAGGCTGTGGATCACACACTTGGGTATGCCAGGTAGGGTTCCGGCTGGGTGGATGTGTAGAGTGGTAATAGAGCCCCAAGTTCAAGGAAATCCTAACCACGGGAAAACAATAACGGAACATTCCAGAGTCATAGATCTGAGATGACTCATCTACTCTTAGAAGTGAATAATAGAACAGTTGGATTAGAAACTTAATTAATAAAGCATAACTGGACTTTTGGAATAACATACCATAATTATACTTAAACAAATGTCACTTAATACAATAAAAGAAAAATGCATAATACACAATAATAAAGTGAAACAAAGTGAACTTCATTAATTTCAATAGTTTTTACAACGATTACATTTGATAATGCATAAATGGAAATCCTAAAGTATAGTCTATCTAGGTGATCTGCTCTGGTCTCTGAAAGCCCTGAACTCCTCTGCTAGATGAGTCACCTGTTGCTCTATCCTCTCCTGCCTCGTATCTATGATGCTGAACATCTCCTCCTGTTTGACTCACATCCTCTCCAGCATGGAAGTCATCAATCACCTCTGTGCACCTAGATTTGAAGTCTCTGGAACTGCATGAGATGGGCCACCTATTTCAAAGTGTGATAAAGGAGGAATCTCGTGGTGCTCCGGCTCAGCCTCGTGCATCTCTGTGTCATCTCCAGCATGATCATCACTATCAGGACCAACATCCTCTCCTCCATCATCAGACTCATCTCTCTCCTCTTCTGTCTCATCGTCCTCACCCTCTGGACCAGGAGAGCTCACTGTCTATTTCAGCCTCATCTATCGGATGGTCCTAGTCCCGATCGTATACCCCAGTGCACTAGTGTCCACCGGTGTATCCTTGAAACTCACTTCGAAGTGCCGAAAGATATGTCAGAAGCCTCCCATAGCAAAGGTTCTGCATACTAGGATGCAGTACCAAATCCAGCATGACTTGCTGAATGATGTAGGATAAGTCAATCTGGAAGCCCATGTAAATGCGGTAGATGACCAAGGCCTCCATCCACGATGGTGATGTCCAGCCTTCGGCATGATAGTTCGGCAGACAATCGATAACCGTGCCGAATCTATCATCCGCCCGCTGTTCCGCGGAGTGTAGCATCGACGATCATCCCATAGTGTAGTGCATATGTCGTGCAACTCGTATGGCAATAAGTAGCTGTCTATCCCTGCCCCCGCAGGTATCCACACACACTGCCGTGGATAGTAAGGTACCCATAGGATCTTAGCCAATGCCCTCGTGGAGAAGCGGATCCATGTCTGAAGGACCCTGCTCCTGAGGACTAATCGAAGAGGATGTCCTTGACCTCTAGACTCCTCTATAGATGTAAGGTTGCTAAAGAACAATCTCACTAGCTCGGAATATACTGGCAAATCCTCAGTGAAGAGATGTGTCCACTCCATAGTGTCCAATCTCTGCCAAATCCTGAAAAACCTGAGATGTCGTAGGTGAAGAAGACGTCTGAACTCGATACTGCAATAACTAAAGAGGCCTCGTATAAGAACTCGGCCTGTGGAGTATCAAATCTGTCTGGTCGTCGAACCTCCTCTCTAGGCTGAGAAGGCACTTGACCTCTACCCCTGAGTGCCCCTACCATACGACCTCGTCCTCGTCCTCACCCTCCTCTCTGCATAGTGTATGTCTGTGGAAGAGACAAAAGACATTGCTAGTTAGTGCTATTTCAAGTTTTCAACGAAAAGGGTATTTTCGTAATTTTCATCAAAATTGAAAATTTGGGGAAAATTCGATTTGAAGATACTAGAATGTGCACAATACTTGGAATTGCATGATCATGAAGTTTATTTAAAGAAAATCGATCGAAAACTTGGTGAAAAGTTGAAAATTCAGAAAGAAGAAAATTGGGGATTTTTGCATATATTAGTGCAACATTGATTTTTTGAAAAGTTGGAATTGGTCAAATCAAACTATAAGGACATATTTACAATATCATTGTGAACATGTAGCATTTGATTTTGTGGGAAAACTCCAAGCGGTTTGTAAGGAATCAAATTATTTTTTTTAAAGTTAACGATTTCGGTACGAAAACGTTGTGAAAGGGCTAGAATGTGTTAGAACTTGTTGTCTATGCATGGCATTGTGTTTAAAACCTAGGGAATGTGTTTCTAAGTATTCCTAAACATGATTTCTAGCATTGGATGCAAGTAAAACATGATTTCTATGAGAATGCAAGCATAAGAGATTGTATATGAAAGAAGAAAGGATGAATTTACCTTGTATGAGATGAGTGTGTGATGTGGTGTTGTTGTTGAAGCACTAAATCACCCCAAAGACCTTGGAAGAACCTTAGAAGTTTTTCCCCAGAGCTCCCTCACGTTGTGAAGTGTTTAGAATGAAGTTAGAATGAGGAAATGAGGCCTAAAATACGAATTTTCGTATTCTGTGAGCATTGGTCGACTGGGCTAGTCGACCAATCAATCGACCAATGGACCCAGTGACCTCATTTTCTGTTGAATTTTTGGAAAATGTGATTTTTGTTCTATGGATTATTGTTTGATGACTAAATGGATGTATTTAAGCATGATTTAAATTTTCAAATCATTTGGACTTGTGGATTATGATGAAACTTCGAAATTCGGTGTTCTTGATGTTTTTAGTTTTTGCAGAATGGTTACTCTGAGAAGTGGGTGTGGTGGATCCAGTAGCAATGGTCACGGTGAGATACCTCTTGGAGGTGGTGAGATACCCAATGGTGGTCATGATCAACAGACCAATACTGGCGATCAGGGTACCCATGACATACCCGGTGCCCCAAACGTCGGTAATTTCCGTGATATTGCCAACATCATGGGCAATATGATGCAACAGCAAGCAGCCCAGTTTAATCAGATGCTGACAGGTTTCGTGACTCTGCATAATGAGACTCGTGCTGGTGCTAACAAAAATCATCATACTGCAGTCCCGAATGCGGGAGGTTTAGCTGGAACTCCTCATACTCATCTGATGGAGAGTTTCTTGAAACTGCAAGTGCCCACCTTCACTGGAGTGACCAAGGACCCCTTGTTTCCTAACAAGTGGCTTCATGAATCAGAGAAGGCTTTTCGACATCTACAATGTTTTGAAGCCCAAAAGATTTTGTTTGCTGAATAGGAGTTGCAACATGAAGCTGACGCTTGGTGGACCTCCACTCGGCCTGTGTTGGAAGGTTTGCATGCGGGTGTTGTAACTTGGGATTTGTTCAAAGAAGCTTTCTGCATAAACTACTTCCCTGAAGAGGTGAAAGATGCGAAAGAAGCTGAATTTATGGCTCTTACGCAGGGATCCTTGTCTGTGTTGGAGTACCAACAGAAGTTAGAAGAGCTTCATTTCTTTGCTCCAGACTCTTTGAAGCTTGATCTCGCCAAGGAAAATAAATTCTTTAAAGGACTGTTCAGCCTATAGTGAGCTATGCTCAAGTGGTGCAGAACTCGAAGAAGTTGGAAGAAACTGAGAAGGAGAGTGCACGTGTGCAAAGGCCCTGGCAGCCCAGGAACCCTGCTTTGGCAGATCGTAATGATCGGCGCTTTGTGAGACCTACACCCTACCCCACTCCTGCTTTTTAGCCTAGAAGTGTAGGTCAGAGCCCTGGTTTTCAGCAGCCCGGCCAGTTTAGACAGTATGGCGGGAATCGACCACCATTGAATGCGAATGTTAGGCCTGTGAAAGCAAATCCTAGGCCCTTGGTTCAGAAGCCCCCTGTTACAGCTACTCCAGTGGGACCAAGCAACCCTATTTGCTTTTTCTGTAAGCAAACTGGTCATTTTGCTCGTGCCTGTCCGAAGAGGCCTATCCAACAGCCTGCTCCTATAGTGAAGAATGGTCCTACTCCCTCTGGTAGAGTGTTCAGTATTTCCAGTACTGAACAGGATGCAAGCCATGATGTGATTACAAGTACATTGTTAGTCGCTTCTATTCCTGCATTTGTCTTATTTGATACGGGTGCATCTCATTCGTTCATATCATCTGCATTCATCAAGAAGACTGACCTAATGCCTGAGAAACTATCTAGTTCTTTACTAATTAGTACACCTACTGGTCCTGTTGTGAGACTAGATAAAGGGTTAGTTAAATGTCCTGTTTTGATTGGTGAGAAGAACTTGGAAGCCAATTTGGTACTTCTCGATATGCATGACTTTGATGTCATTTTGGGAATCGATTGGTTGACAGCCCACAAAGCTGTTTTTCTTTGTTCCTCAAGGAAAATTCAGTTCCATATCTATGGAAGTTCGGTCTTTGAATTTCAAGGTGAGAGAAGAAGGATTGGTAAGAAGATACTGTCTGCACTGATGCAAGTCTACGCCCTAGTGGATGATGCTTCATCTGAAGGCAAGAGTAAAGTAGATAAAATAGTTGACGAAGTCAAGATTGTCTGTGACTTTGTTGATGTCTTCCCTGATAACCTATCGGGAGTGCCTCCAGATAGGGATGTGAGTTTTCCATTGATCTCATCCCTGGTGCCGCTCCAATATCTAAGGCTCCATATAGGATGGCTCCTACTGAACTAATGGAGCTACAAAACGAGCTGAATGAGCTCATTGATAGAGGTTTTGTACAACCTAGTGTATCACCTTGGGGAGCTCCGGTTTTGTTTGTCAAGAAGAAGGATGGTAGTATGCATCTGTTCATCAACTACCGTGAGTTGAACAAGCTGACCATCAAGAATAGATACCCGCTGCCCAGAATTGATGATCTCTTCGATCAGTTGAAGGGTGCAGCAGTGTTCTCGAAGATTGACTTGAGATCTGAATATCACCAGTTGAAAGTGAAGCCAAGTGATATCTTCAAGACTGCTTTCAGAACAAGGTATGGTCATTATGAATTTCGGGTCATGCCTTTCGGATTGACTAATGCTCCTATAGTGTTCATGGACCACATGAACTGAGTATTTCATGATGTGCTTGATAAGTTTGTGATTGTTTTCATCGACGACATCTTGATCTATTCGAAGAATGGAGAAGAGCATGCGAGTCATCTAAGTTTCACCTTGCAAAGACTACGAGAAAAGAGGCTTTATGCTAAGTTCAGCAAGTGTGATTTTTGGCTCAAGAGAGTAGTATTCCTCGGCCATGTGGTTTCAGCTAAAGGTATTCGTGTCGATCCCAAAAAAGTCCAAGCAATGGCTGATTGGGAAAGACCGAAGACGGTTATGGAAATAAGAAGTTTCCTTGGATTGGCGGATTACTACAGAAGGTTTATTGAGAACTTTTCTCGGTTGGCTGCTCCTATGATTAAGCTGACCAGGAAAGAAGAGAAGTTTGTTTGGTTTGACGGTTGTGAGAAGAATTTCCAAGAGTTGAAAGATAGATTGACAAGTGCCCCGGTCCTGACTATACATGATAGTTCCGGCGGTATGACATTTTATACTGATGCATAGAAGATTGGTTTGGGTTGCGTGCTGATGCAACATGGTAATGTCATAGCCTATGCTTGTCACATCCCCCCAGCCGGTACCCTAACTGGCATACCTGGGAGTGTGATCCACAGCCCCGAAGATCAAGTATCGAGGAAATCATCCTCCCACATATACAATAACATAATCATAAACAGTAATTAATCAAGGTTTAATATTATAAACAAAAGATTTAACTCAAGAAAGAATAAATGATATAATCAGAGTGAGGAAAATGATACCAGATATCCGAAGATATCAAAAGAAGTAAAGTGAGGCGGAAACTCACTCTACAAACATAGCGGAACGTAGAATGAAAGTTAAAAAGGAAAATACAACTGAAACCAATGTACTAATAAATAAACTAAGAACAAGAGTCTTCAAGCTTATACATGACGTCTTCATAAGTATGGACTTCATCAATCCAACGGATCTGTTCTAACTCTACGCTGCCTTCAAAGGTAGTACGCAGCTTGATCCGCTGAGGGATCATCAGAGTAAGCTTGATCGTCGCCAGCACCTTGCGTGTAATACGCTTCATCGGCTTGTGCTTCATTGTACTGCTCGTCATAATAATCTGTACCTGCAGGATAATCTAAGAAGAAAATATACAAAAAAGGAATGAGTTTCGAAGAAACTCAGTAAGGCAAGTTAATCCATAACATCATAGATAACATGTGGTAAAACATAACATGATGCAATGCAATATGGAACAGATAAAGTATGAATGCATCTAAACTCTATGTATGCTGGTCTCTATGGTAGACATGCTTTAAGTCATAGCACCGTACTTCTTTGGGAAGGTCTCAATCACTCATCATCAGTTGGTAAAGGGTCCGGCATCCCTCAGGACAAACCATGGCGGAGGGTTAAGTCAACACACTCTCTCACAACCGTTTGGCATAAGTACCGGCGCATGTTAGGGAAAAGCCTAGCCCAATGCAAGTCATCTAGTCAGTTATATCATGTCAGATCCAGATACTTTCCCTATGGCACCGACCAACTCGGATCCGTATCCTTCACACTAGAGTCACGTATCCTATGGCACCGACCAACTCGGACTACGGACTCATCAACCCTATCGGTTATCCACATATGGTAAACGGGAAGCTCTCATGTCCTCTCACGGGTTGGTTAACGGTCTTGAGCGCCCATGAGCCCAAGTCTAGCCATATGCAACCCTCCAATAAATGGTCCCCACAATATGATTCCCGTCCTCTCACGGGTTGGTTACCGGTCTTGAGCGCCCGTGAATCACATTCGCTACCATGGGTCGTTCGGTCTCAATACCCTTCCGAATCGGGTCTGATATAACAGTGGTCATCCTAGCCAAACACTGCAAGACAATCCTAGGTATGACATCCATTGATTCAGGAAAGCGTCGATGGGCATCTTCAGAGAACATCCCATACTATTCCCTCCGATGTCCAAGGACAGAAGCGTCAAAAGGACACTCCCCAATCCCAAACCATACTTAGGCAAACACATTCTCAGATCAGTCATGACATACACAACCAACAGTTCATCATATACAAGAGAATGTAAAAGCAAAATCAGATTAAGCAGTAATAATTAACTCATATAACATGAATAATAAAAAGGATAACATAAACAAGTGCTACTGTTCTCACAGTAGGAGATCAGAATTAAAATACAATAACAGTATATAAAATCATAGTTTTGCAAAGTAGAAACCAGAGAACAAGCAACCTATGTAGTTAAGGAATCAACTGTCCTTACCTGATTATCGAAGAATATGATCCAAAAATCAAAGAGAGCAACTCCAAACTTAGCAAATAGACTCCTAACAATCATAGATACAACATTAGGAAAGATGCCTAAAAGATCAGAGAGCAAACGAATCAAATCGGGCGAAAAATGAAGCTACTGACGCCTTTGGTCGAGTGCTTGGTCGAGTGCCCCACTCGACCAAGGAGTCGACCAAGCAAGTCAGTATGGAATTGTACTGACTGCTTTGGCCATAACTTCCTCGTTTGAAGTCGGATTGATCCGAAATTCGAAGGGGAACTTCCTAAGGTATATTAGGATCATATAGTAAGATAAAAACATCAAGTCATGGGGAAAATTTGGGTTCTTGATCAATTAGGGTTTCAACCTTATGGTTCCCATAAAAAGGTTGAGATCACAGAATGAAAGAAAAATAAATAATTGGCCAAAAGCAATAAGAAAATCATAGGAGAACTAATTTAGGTTAACAGAAACATTGCCCATGAGGTTTCCCTCGCATGGGAGGTTAACAAGAGTTTCCAGAAGATCATACTAGGGTTAGGGTTTCAAGAAAATCTTCGGCTAGGGTTGAGATCATGATGATGATCATAGATCTCAAAGAAACGAAGGAGATCACGAAGGGATGGTTGCAAGGATGCATCATCAACTCCCTGATCTCAATCAAGAACAAGATCAAGAAAGAAAATTTAATAATTCAGAAGGGATACTAACCTTGAATTGTAAGAACAGAGAAAAGAGGCTTCAGATCTGCAGAGGAGTCTTCGAAATAACCAGAGTGAGTTTCGGAGAGGTGTTCTCACGTTCACAAAGTGTTTAGGAGGCAGCCGTAACAAAGAAATACGAAGTAGGGTTTAAATAAGAGTGAAAAACCCTAAAATTACAATTTCTCGGATTTCACCTTCCTTTGGTCGAGTGCTTGGTCGAGTGGCCCACTCGACCGGTCGATCACCAAGGCGCATAATAAGGAATAATCAGGGATTTGGAGGATCAAATGGGCTTTTGCATACACATCAAGTAACATGTCAAGTGTGAAGAAATACCTTCAAACCAAGTCAGATAATACTCCAAGTCCTTCAACTAATCTCATCTTCAGACAACTGTAGCTTCCTTTCCAAATCTACACAGACATCCAAGTATGGAACTCCATCAACAACATCCATGGGTTCAGAGTCAAACACCATGTCTTCTACTGAGATGGCCCATAGTTGGCTTCTTTCTTTACTCCGGGTCTTCGGACCTAAAAACAACCGGGTTACCGGGTCAAGGTCAGGGTTAGGTTAGGGCTGGGTTTCACAATGCTTCTCAGCAATTGAAAGATTATGAGCGGAATTACCCCACTCATGATCTAGAACTTGCCGTTGTTGTCTTCGCTTTGAAGATCTAGAGACATTACCTCTACGGTGAGAAGTGTGAAATCCAGCCCAAAACCTAAGTTAGACACCCTATTTGTTTTGGATGAAGAAGAACTTGTTTGATGTTTGACCTTGAAGTTGGACCTTGAGTATGGTGTTGATATGTTTAGAAGGTCCTAGGAAGTCAAGTCGGACCTCTCCTTTTGTGTAGATTCGAAAACCCACAGAAAATTGATGATGGAAATTCCCAACTTGAAGAGCTTGGTTGATTTAGAAAAGAGAATGCACCTTGATGAAGAGAAGATTGGTTGATGACCTTAGAGCATGGTTAGATATGATTTAAAGCCATTTGCCTATGCTAGGTAAGTTATAGTTTTTGTGTAGAAAGTTTAGTTTGATTCCGAAAAGAGAAAGGCCCTCAAATCCCTGTTTTAGGCTATGTCAGCCTGGGTCGACTGGCTGGGTCGACTGGTCCAATCAACCCAACCCACTCGACCCAAGTAAACAGAAATCGAGCAAAATCTTCTGTTTAGGTCATTATTGCTATATACACCTCATAACTTCGTGTTTTTAGTATCCCTAGCCTCCAAAACACCTAGAGAACGAAGGAAACTCATCTCCAAGCCTCCTTTGGTGTGGAAGAAGATCTGCATTCATCTCTCAAGCTTTCTCTCTCTCTTGTTCTTCAATCAAAGGTTAGTATTCAATCTATTATGCTATTGATTCATTCTTACTATGATCATTCTCTTCTATAATCTGAGATTATGAGGAAGATATTGCATCTCTGCAATAATATCTTCTACAATCTCTTCTCATTCTATATGCTATGATTTCATATTCATTCTCTACATGATTTTCATGATTTCTTCTTAAACTATGATCATGTTCTAATTTCGATTTCTTCTAGCATATTAGATGCATCTCTATAATCATTCTTACTCTTGATTTACTGTGTTCATATACTAGAATGAGGTCTCATCATATCTAGTTCATCTCTTTCATTCATAGCTTGTTTTCAATGAAAACCATGTTGTTTTCCAAATTAGAAAGTCTTGTTTTCCAAAATAGAAACTATGATTCTAAATTAGTAAGTAATGGTTTTAATGGTGGTTTGATGTCTAAATTATGCTTTTTAGTCTTAGACTACTGTGTTAGACAATCTCTCCAAGTTTCGTCGCATTCCGGTTTGTGTAGCATAGGTTTCGGATCAAGATTCTCTTTTTATTTTCGGATTTGCTCTTGGGCAGATTGCCTGGGTCGACTGGAGCACTCCACCCATCCAATCAACCCACAGTGACAGCAACTCTGTTTTTGATCTGTTTCGACTCCAATCTTTTGGAATCACTTCTTATGACCTTTACATGTTTTGTCAAGCTTGTTTAGGTGATTTTGGATCTGTTCTCTGATCTCTTATTTGAAGACTATAAGTTTGGATTACGAGGTGAGTATTCCAACTCACTATATGCCTATTTACATGTCTTTATGTATTATGACATGAATGCATGATTTAGCTACTGTTATGTTAGTTTCCATTATGATATGAATGCTGTAAGTACAATAGGATCTTATTTCATTATTTACTTTATGTACTTGATCATGAATGAATACTTATTCATGTGTGTTTCTTATTCATTTAATCATGTCTTATTATACTCTTCTATTCGATGAGATATCTATCGTGGATGATATGACTAAATTATGATTGTGATTGTTTAGGTATGATTTGGGATTGGGGAATGTCCTTTTGACATTTCTGTCCTTGGACATCATTTGGGATAGTATGGGATATTTCCAATGTTGCCTTTGACACTTTCCCGGATTATTGGTTGTCATACCTAGGACTTGTCTAGCGATGTTTGGCTAGGATATTCCCTGTTATATCAGACCCGATTCAGAAGGGTATTGAGACCGAACGACTCGAGGTAGCAATGGGGATTCATGGGCGCTCAAGACCGGTAACCAACCCGTGAGGGGACATGAATCACATTGTGGGGGCCATTTATGGGTAGGGTTGCATATGGATAGACTTGGGCTCATGGGCGTTCAAGACCGGTAACAAACCCGTGAGAAGACATGAGAGCTTCCCGTTTACTATATGTGGATGACCTATTGGGTTGATGAGTCCGTTGTAAAACCCAGCCCTAACCTTGACCCGGAAACCTTGTTATTTGTAGGTCCAGTGACCCGAAGTAAAGTAAGAAGTCAGCTTTGGGCCATCCCAGTGGAGGACTTGGTGTCTGGCTTTGAATCCATGAGAGTTGATGATGAGATTCTATTTATGGAAACTGAATCTTGATGAAGATCGGATTAGTTGATGGACTTGGAGTGCTCTCTATCATGGTTTGAAGGCATTTCTACCTATTAGGTAAGTCACTTGATATGTGTGCAAAACCCCTTTAGGATTGGATTTGATCTGGGTCTTCAATTCCCTGTTTAGGAGTTGCTGAACTGATTGGTCGACTGATTGGTCGACTGGACCAGTCGAACAATCCACTGGACCAATGGGTTCTGTCTTTGGCAATTAGGTCTTGCTTGCTCTATTTAAGTCCAATCTCGAGTCTACTTCGTATTTTCTGCCTCCAAACTCTTTGGAATGAACCAAAGACCTCTGCAAGTCATCTCCCTTGCATCCTTGGTGTTTTTCTTGACGGATCTTCGTCAAAACTCTTCCTTTTGCATCAAAGGTATGTCTACACTCTCTTCTTCTCCTCCATCTCTGTTTTTCTTTCCTTTTTGAGTTGAGACAGTAGAGGAGATGCTGCATTCTCTGTTGCAAACATCTCTGGACTTGTCTCTCATGTTCTTCCTAAGGATTAATGGCTAATGCAATGATCTTAACCATGATCATTGCAAGCTTTTGAAGGAATCATGATCAAATCATGATCTTGTCTTTGTTTATCTTTTGATTTGAATTCTGATCTTCATAGATCTACTATATTGATCATGTTAGTAGTCAATTGCTGTGTTTTCTTTTCATGATCCATGATCTATCAATCTCTAGTTGTTTCTCTTCTACCATACCATGCTTTCTTCATGAATCATGATAGTTACATATATGGTAGGTTTTGTTTCCTTATTTAGATTTATTCTCTTAGGTCTATTTTCTTGAAGATCTAAGTATGCCTTCCATGATATCTTTATCTGAATCAATGATTCATTCTCCTATTGTTCTTGTCTATGATTTCTATCTTGAATTCTTCAAGAACCATGATTGATCTAATTATGGTAACTTTTTGTTTCCTAATTTGTATCTTGAAGACTTGATTTGATTAGTGTTTTGAGGTCCCCTATATGTTAGGATACTACTAATGTAGTTTACCCCTTGATTAGTACCCTTTTGAATCACCAAATTCGGATTTTATATCTTAAAACTCTGATTTTGTAGGCTACTGTCTTCATTGGTCGACTGATTGGTCGACTGGGGCAGTAGACCAATCCAATCGACCAATGAGTACAACAACTCCAGAATTGGTCTGTTTTGGATGTTTTGGTATCTTTTCTGTTAGGGATCTTTCCTAATATGTTGTATACACTTGTTTAGGACCTTCTTCTCAAGTTTGTCAAGATCTTACTTGATTTCTTAGGATTCCATTGCAAGTTATGAAAGGTAAGGATGGTTACTTTTTTAACAACATAAATTGCATATCTTAGTTTCTATATTTGAATCTTGTTAATTTACTTCTTTAATTAGATTCTTATAATGTTATACTACTGTGGTACTGTCTTGATATCAGTAGCATTACTTATTTATATTCAATTGACCCATGTATGATTTACTTACCAATTATATACAAGTTGATTGTAATTATTGATTTCTTTCCATATATGAAGTTACCATATATGTGATGTTATGAATTGATGCTTGTGTATGCTTAAGTATGGTTTGGAAAGGAGAGGTGTCCTTTTGACACTTCTGTCCTTGGACTACTACGGGAATATTATGGGATGTTTCGGAGATGCCCTCTCGGACACCTTCCTAAACTGTTGGATGACATATCTAGGACTGTCTAGTAGTGTTGGGCTAGGATGTTCCGTTATGTCAGACCCTAATCGGAGGGGTATTGAGACCGAACGACCCGTGGTAGCAATGGGGATTCATGGGCGCTCAAGACCGGTAACCAACCCGTGAAAGGACAGGAATCACATTGTGGGGGCCATTTATTGGTAGGGTTGCATATGGTTAGACTTGGGCTCACGGGCGCTTAAGACCGGTAACCAACCCGTGAGGGGACGTGAGAGCTTCCCGTTTACCATATGTGGATAACCAATAGGGTTGATGAGTCCGTAGTTAGGGACTATGAGGACTCTAGTGTGAAGGATACCGGAAAGGATCGTCAGGGATGAGGAATGGACGTATCTGGATCTGACTTGATGTAACTAAGTATGTAAAACCCAGCCCTAACCTTGACCCGGAAACCTTGTTATTTGTAGGTCCAGTGACCCGAAGTAAAGTAAGAAGTCAGCTTTGGGCCATCCCAGTGGAGGACTTGGTGTCTGGCTTTGAATCCATGAGAGTTGATGATGAAGTTCTATTTATGGAAACTGAATCTTGATGGAGATCGGATTAGTTGATGGACTTGGAGTGCTCTCTATCATGGTTTGAAGGCATTTCTACCTATTAGGTAAGTCATTTGTTATGTATGCAAAACCCCTTTAGGATTGGATTTTATCTGGGTTTTCAATTCCCTGTTTTGGAATTGCTGTCAGCATTGGTCAACTGATTGGTCGACTGGACCAGTCGACCAATCCACTAGACCAATGAGTGCTGTCTTTGGCAATTAGGTCTTGCTTGCTCTATTTAAGTCCAATCTCGAGTCTACTTCGTATTTGCTGCCTCCAAACTCTTTGGAACGAACCAAAGACCTCTGCAAGTCATCTCCCTTGCATCCTTGGTGATTTTCTTGACGGATCTTCGTCGAAACTCTTCCTTTTGCATCAAAAGGTATGTCTACACTCTCTTCTTCTCCTCCATCTCTGTTTTTCTTTCCTTTTTGAGTTGAGACAGTAGAGGAGATGTTGCATTCTCTGTTGCAAACATCTCTGGACTTGTCTCTCATGATCATCCTAAGGATTAATGGCTAGAACAATGATCTTAACCATGATCATTGCAAGCTTTTGAAGGAATCATGATCAAACCATGATCTAGTCTTTGTTTAACTTTTGATTTGAATTCTGATCTCCTTGGATCTTCTATATTGATCATGTTAGTAGTCAATTGCTGCGTTTTCTTTTCATGATCCATGATCTATCAATCTCTAGTTGTTCCTCTTCTACCATACTATGTGTTCTTCATGAATCATGATAGTTACATATATGGTATGTTTTGTTTCCTTATTTAGATTTATGCTTTTAAGCCTATTTCCTTGAAGATCTAAGTATGCTTTTCATGATACCTTTACCTGAAGCAATGATCCATCCTCCTATTGTTCTTGTCTTTGATTTCTATCTTGAATTCTTCAAGATCCATGGTTGATCTAATTATGGTAACTTTTTGTTTCCTAATTTGGATCTTGATGGCTTGATTTGATTAGTGTTTTGAGGTCCCCTATATGTTAGGATACTACTGATGTAGTTTACCCCTTGATTAGTACCCTTTTGAACCACCAAATTCGGATTTCATATCTTAAAACTCTGTTTTTTTTAGGTTATCGTCTCGCATTGGTCGATCGATTGGTCGACTGGACCAGTCGACCAATCCACTCGACCAATGAGTACAGCAACTCCAGAATTGGTCTGTGTTGGATGTTTTGGTATCTTTTCTGTTAGGGATCTTTCCTAATATGTTGTATGCACTTGTTTAGGACCTTCTTCTCAAGTTTGCCAAGATCTTACTTGATTTCTTAGGATTCCTTTGCGAGTTATAAAGGGTAAGGATGGTTATTTCCTTAATTGCATAGATAGCATGAATCTAGTTTCTATATTTGAATATCATTGATATGTTTCCTTAATTAGATTCTTACAATGATATACTACTGTTGCATAACTTTGATTACAATAGCATTACTTATTCATATTGAATTGACTCATGTATGATTTACTTACCAATTATATACAAGGTGATTGCAATTATTGATTTCTTTCCATATATGAAGTTACCATATATGTGATGATATGAATTGATGCATGTGTATGCTTAAGTATGGTTTGGAAAGGAGAGGTGTCCTTTTGACACTTCTGTCCTTGGACTACTACGGGAATATTATGGGATGTTTCCGGAGATGCCCTATGGACACCTTCCCAAACTGTTGGATGACATATCTAGGATTGTCTAGTAGTGTTTGGCTAGGATGTCCTGTTATGTCAGACCCTAATCGGAGGGGTATTGAGACCGAACGACCCGTGGTAGCAATGGGGATTCATGGGCGCTCAAGACCGGTAACCAACCCGTGAGAGGACAGGAATCACATTGTGGGGGCCATTTATTGGTAGGGTTGCATATGGTTTGTAAAACCCAGCCCTAACCTTGACCCGGAAACCTTGTTATTTGTAGGTCCGATGACCCGGAGTAAAGTAAGAAGTCAGCTTTGGGCCATCCCAGTAGAGGACTTGGTGTCTGGCTTTGAATCCATGAAAGTTGATGATGAAGTTCTATTTATGGAAACTGAATCTTGATGAAGATCGGATTAGTTGATGGACTTGGAGTGCTCTCTATCTTGGTTTGAAGGCATTTCTACCTATTAGGTAAGTCACTTGACTTGTGTGGAAAACCCCTTTAGGATTGGATTTGATCTGGGCCTTCAATTCCCTGTTTTGGATTTGCTGTCAGCATTGGTCGACTTATTGGTCAATTGGGCCAGTCGACCAATCCACTCGACCAATGAGTGTTGTCTTTGGCAAGTAGGTTTTTCTTGCTCTATTTAAGTCCAATCTCGAGTCCACTTCGTATTTGCTGCCTCCAAACTCTTTGGAACGAACCAAAGACCTCTGCAAGTCATCTCCCTTGCATCCTTGGTGTTTTCTTGACGGATCTTCGTCGAAACTCTTCCTTTTGCATCAAAAGGTATGTCTACACTCTCTTCTTCTCCTCCATCTCTGTTTTTCTTTCCTTTTTGAGTTGAGACAGTAGAGGAGATGTTGCATTCTCTGTTGCAAACATCTCTGGACTTGTCTCTCATGATCATCCTAAGGATTAATGGCTAGAACAATGATCTTAACCATGATCATTGCAAGCTTTTGAAGGAATCATGATCAAACCATGATCTAGTCTTTGTTTAACTTTTGATTTGAATTCTGATCTCCTTGGATCTTCTATATTGATCATGTTAGTAGTCAATTGCTGCGTTTTCTTTTCATGATCCATGATCTATCAATCTCTAGTTGTTCCTCTTCTACCATACTATGTGTTCTTCATGAATCATGATAGTTACATATATGGTATGTTTTGTTTCCTTATTTAGATTTATGCTTTTAAGCCTATTTCCTTGAAGATCTAAGTATGCTTTTCATGATACCTTTACCTGAAGCAATGATCCATCCTCCTATTGTTCTTGTCTTTGATTTCTATCTTGAATTCTTCAAGATCCATGGTTGATCTAATTATGGTAACTTTTTGTTTCCTAATTTGGATCTTGATGGCTTGATTTGATTAGTGTTTTGAGGTCCCCTATATGTTAGGATACTACTGATGTAGTTTACCCCTTGATTAGTACCCTTTTGAACCACCAAATTCGGATTTCATATCTTAAAACTCTGTTTTTTTAGGGTTATCATCGCATTGGTCGATCGATTGGTCGATCGACCAATCGACCAATCCACTCGACCAATGAGTACAAGCAACTCCAGAATTGGTCTCGTGTTGGATGTTTTGGTATCTTTTCTGTTAGGGATCTTTCCTAATATGTTGTATGCACTTGTTTAGGACCTTCTTCTCAAGTTTGCCAAGATCTTACTTGATTTCTTAGGATTCCTTTGCGAGTTATAAAGGGTAAGGATGGTTATTTCCTTAATTGCATAGATAGCATGAATCTAGTTTCTATATTTGAATATCATTGATATGTTTCCTTAATTAGATTCTTACAATGATATACTACTGTTGCATAACTTTGATTACAATAGCATTACTTGTTTATGATTAATTGATTCATGTATGATTTACTTACCAATTATATACAAGTTGATTGTAATTATTGATTTCTTTCCATATATGAAGTTACCATATATGTGATGATATGAATTGATGCATGTGTATGCTTAAGTATGGTTT
The DNA here is from genome assembly GCF_041222555.1 of Hakea prostrata. Classification (NCBI taxonomy): domain Eukaryota; kingdom Viridiplantae; phylum Streptophyta; class Magnoliopsida; order Proteales; family Proteaceae; genus Hakea; species Hakea prostrata. The sequence goes on from NC_142608.1 coordinate 24,143,429, forward strand.
GGAAAGGAGAGGTGTCCTTTTGACATTTCTGTCCTTGGACTGCTACGGGAATATTATGGGATGTTTCTGGAGATGCCCTCTGGACACCTTCCTAAACTGTTGGATGACATATCTAGGATTGTCTAGTAGTGTTTGGCTAGGATGTCCTGTTATGTTAGACCCTAATTGGAGGGGTATTGAGACCGAACGACCCGTGGTAGCAATGGGGATTCATGGGCGCTCAAGACCGGTAACCAACCCGTGAGAGGACAGGAATCACATTGTGGGGGCCATTTATTGGTAGGGTTGCATATGGTTAGACTTGGGCTCACGGGCGCTTAAGACCGGTAACCAAGCCGTGAGAGGATGTGAGAGCTTCCCGTTTATCATATGTGGATGATCAATAGGGTTGATGAGTCCGTAGTCAGGGACTATGAGGACTCTAGTGTGAAGGATACCGGAAAGGATCGTCAGGGACGAGGAATGGACGTATCTGGATTTGACTTGATGTAACTAAGTAGAAGACTTGCATTTGGCTAGGTTTTACCCCGACATGCGCCAAGTACTTATGCCAAATGGTTGTGAGAGAGTGTGTTGACTTAACCCCCTGCCATGGTTTGTCCTGAGGGATGAAGGACCCATTACCAATCGGCTGCTCAAGACCGGTGAAATGATCCGTGAGAGAATCCAGGATATCTTAAATGGTTGAGGATGTGAGCGGACCTTCCTAAAGAAGTACGGTGCTATGACTTAAAGCATGTCTGCCAATAGAGACCAGCATACATAGAGTTAGATTCATTCATTCATTGCTTGTCTCATGTCATATTGCATTTATGTTTGTTCTGGAAATTCTGCCATTTATGTTATTATGGATTTTAACTGCCTTACTGAGTTTCTTTGAAACTCATTCCTTTATTGTACAATGTTTGTTAGACTATCCTGCAGGTACTGAGTACTATGACGGTCCCTATGAAGAAGCGCAAGGCGAAGAGGCATATCTCCAGGAAGGTGATTGCGGTTACCACAATTATACTGAAGATCCCGCGAGTGGTTATGCTCCGTACGATGCTTAGTCCGACCATTGAGTGGAAGCGTCCTTGTGCTATTTATGAGATTTACACTTATAAGAATGTTGTCTATAAAGTGGAGAACAATTTAGTTACCCAATGTACTTGCTACTGGGATTAGATTTTGTCTAGTTTATTATCTTTTAGAGCTACTTTTCCGCTGGTTGTAAAGTGGGATTCTTGCCTCACTTTACTTATCTGTTTGATACTCTGATTATATCTATCATTCTGATTCATTTATGATTCATTCTTTCTTTATTGGATCTATGGTTTATCTTCCGCACTTTTATTATGATTGTTCATGATTATGTTATTGTTTATGTGGGATGCTGATCACTCGATACCTGATCTTTGGGCTGTGGATCACACTCTCGGGTATGCCAGATAGGGTACCGGCTGGGAGGACGTGACAGATTGGTATCAGAGCCTTTAGGTTCGAGGAGATCCTAACCACAAAAGACAACAACTGGACATTCCTGAGTCATTGATCTGAAATGACTCTTCTAATCTTAGAAGTGAATAATAGAACACTGAATTAGAAACTTAACCTTTGAGGCATAACAGAACATTTCTGAATAACATACCATAATTATACTTGAACAAATGTCACTAATGCAAGGAAAAGAAAGGTGCATAATATACAATAATTAAGTGAAACAAAATGAACTTCATTAATTTCAAAAGTTTTTACAATGATTACATCTGAAATGCATAAATGGAAATCCTAGGGTACAGTCTATCTAGGTGATCTTCTCTCGATCTCTCGTATGCTCGAACTCCTCCGCTAGCCGAGTCACATGATGCTCTATCCTATCCCGTCGTGACTCCATCCTCTCGTATATCTGCTCCCTGTCCGACCTCCATCCTCTCTAGCATGGAAGTCATCGATCTCATCCGTGCTCCAAGATCTGAAGTCTCCGGAACCGCATGTGAAGGGCCACCCGCCTCGAAGTGTGATGAAGGAAACTCGTGATGCACGAGCTCAGCCTAGTGCATATCCGCATCATCTCCGGCCCGATCATCACTATTAGGACCGATATCCTCTCCTCCATCCTCCGACCCCCGATCCTCATCCTCCGATACATCATCATCCTCACCCTCCGGACCAGAGATCTCTCTCGATCGTCGTAGTCTCATCCGACGAATGGTCCGAGTCCCAATAGAGTATCCCCGTGAACCAGTTGTCCACCGGTGTATCCTCGAAACTCATCCCGAAATGCCTAAAGATCAAAGTCGGTAGCCTCCCATAGCAAAGGTTCCGCATGCTAGGCCGCAGAACTAAGTCCAAGCATGACCCGCTGAATGATGTAGGAGAGATCGATCTCAAAGCCCATGTAGATGCGGTAGATGACTAAGGCCTCCATCACTGTGACCCGATGGTGATGTCCGGCTTTCGGCATGATGTTTCGGCCGACTATGCGACCGATAATCCGTGTAGAGTCCGTCATCCGTCCGCTGGCCCACGGAGTGAAGCATCGACGGCTATCCCATAGCGTAGAGCATATCTCGCGTAGCTCGTACGGCATCGATGGCTGTCCGGATCTGCTCCCGCAGTATCCACACACACCGCCGTGGATAGTAAGGAACCCGCAAGATCTCAGCCGGTGTCCGGGTAGAGAAGCGAATCCGAGTCCGGAAGACCCCGCTCCCGAGGACAAGTCTAAGCGGATGTCCTTGGCCTCGAGCCTCCCTCGTGTAGGTAAGGTTGTCGAAGAACAACCTCACTAGTTCCGGTATACCGGCAGATCCTCGGTGAAGAGATGAGTCAACCGCAATGTGTCGAATCTTTGCCGAATCCTAAAGGCTCTGAGCTGGCATAAGTGAAGTAGACGTCCCATCTCGATATTACAAGAACCGAAGTAGGCCTCGTACGAGAACTCGGCCCGAGGTGTGTCAAACATGTCCGGTCTCCTAACCTCCCGTCTAGGCTCGAAGGAACCCGACCTCTGCCCCTAAGAGCACCTACAATGCGACCACGACCTCTACCTCGTCCTCGCCCTCCCCTCTGCATAGTGGATATCTGTGAAAGAAACAAGAGACAATTCCAGTTAGTGCTACCTTAAGATTTGAGCCAAAAGGGTATTTTCGTAATTTTTCGGAAAATTTCAAATTTGGGGGAAATTTGATTTGAACATACTAGCATGTGAGCAATATTTGGAATTTCATGTTTATGAAGTTCGTTTGATGAAAATCGATCGAAAACCTGGATTAAAGCGAAAAATTCAGCAAGAAGGAAATTTGGGGATTTTGCAATTTAGGTCAAAATTGGATTTTTGAAAAGTTGAAATTGGTTTAATCAAATTGTATGGACCTATCTACAATGTCATCTTGAGCATGTAGCATTTGATCTCGTGCGAAAATTTCAAGCGGTTTGAGAGAAAACGGAATTTTTCTAAAGATATCGATTTCGGTATAAAAACATTGCGAGATGAACACCAATATGTTAAAACTTGTTGTCTATGCATGGCATTGTGTTTAAAACCTAGGGAATATGTTTCTAAGCATTCCTAAGCATGATTTCTAGCATTGGATACAAGTAAAGCATGGTTTTAATTGAAATGCAAGCATGAGAAGATGAAAATGGAAGAAAGAATAAGAGATTTACCTTGTTTGTGATGATTGTGTGTTGTGGTGTTGTTGTTGAAGCACCAAATCACCTCAAGAACACTTGTGAGAACTCTTGGAGATTTTCCCTAGAGCTCTCTCACCTTTGGAAGAAGTTAGAATGAGGTTGGAATGTGAAAATGAGGCTTATAATGCGAATTTTCGCATTCCGATGGTCGCATTGGTCGATCGGGTCAGCCGACCAATCACTCGACCAATGGTCACAGAGACCTCATTTGCTGTTGAATTTTTGGAAATTGTGATTTTTGCCTTATGGATTATTGTTTGATGACTATATGGATATATTTGAGCATGATTTAAGTTTTCAAATCATTTGGACTTGTGGTTTATGTTGAAACTTGAAATTCGGTATTTTGATGTTCTCGTTTTTTGAGAATGGTTACTCTGAGAAGTGGGCGTGGTGAATGCAGTGGTCATGGTGGTGGTGAGATACCTCATGTTGATCAGGGTACCCATGAGATACCTGGTGCCCCGAATGTTGGAAGTTTCCGAGATATTGCCAATATTATGGGCAATATGATGCAGCAACTAGCGGCTCGGTTCAACCAGATGTTGGTGGGTTTCATGACTCGCATAATGAGACCCGGGCTGGTGCTAATGTGAATCCTCATGCCGCAGATCCCGAATGCGGGAGGTTTAGCTGAACTCCTCATACTCGCCTCGATGGAGAGTTTTCTCAAGATGCAAGTACCCACTTTCACCGGAGTTACCAAGGACCCCTTGTTTCCTAACAAGTGGCTTCGTGAGTTGGAGAAGGCTTTCCGACATCCGCAATGCTCGGAAGCTCGGAAGATTCTCGTTTTGCTGAACGAAGTTACAACAAGAAGCCGATGCCTGGTGGATCTCCACTCGGCCTGTTTTGGAAGGTTTGCATGCAGGAGTTGTAACTTGGGAGTTGTTCAAAGAGGCTTTTTGTATGAATTACTTTCCCGAGGCAAGAAAAGACGCGAAGGAAGCCGAGTTCATGATTCTTACTCAAGGATCTCGTCTCGTGTTGGAGTACCAACGTAAGTTTGAGGAGCTTCATTTCTTTGCTCCGCATTCTCTCGAAGGATGACCTCGCGAAAGCAAAGAAGTTCTTCAAAGGACTGCGCCCGCCATTAAAGCTTACCTCACAGTCCAGCCTATAGTGAGCTATGCTCAAGTGGTGCAGAACTCGAAGAAGTTGGAAGAAACAGAGATGGAAAGTGCTCATGTGCAAAAGCCCTAGCAAGTCAAGGAATTCTGGTTTGGTGGATCGTAATGACCGTCGTTTTGTGAGACCTACACCCTACCCCCACTCCTACCTTTCGGGCTAAGAGTGTAGGTCGAACACGGGTTTTCAGCAACCCGGCCAGTTTAGACAAAGATGGCGGAAACCGACCACCAGCAAGTGCAAGTGCAAGTGAAAGGCCTTTTGTTCCGAAGCCCTCCGTTGCAGCCACCCCCGTTGGACCCAAAGCAATCCCGTTTGCTTCTATTGCAAGCAAGCTGGTCATTTCGCTCGTGCTGTCCGGCGGCTTGCCCAGCCGCCGCCCGGTGGTGAAGAGTGCTCCTGCCTCCTCCCTCGGTAGAGTTTTCAGTATTTCCAGTCTTGAGCGGGATCCAAGCCATGAAGTGATTACGGGTACATTGTTAGTTGCTTCTATTTCGCATTTGTCTTATTTGATACGGGTGCATCTCATTCGTTCATGTCATCTCGCATTCATCAAGAAGACTAACCTAATCCCCGAGAAGTTGTCTAGTTGTTTATTGATTAGTACACCTACTGGTCCTGTTGTGAAACTAGATAAGGGGTTATCTAAATGTCCTGTGTTGATTGGTGAGAAGAACTTGGAGGCCAATTTTGTAATTCTTGACATGAAGGACTTCGATTTTATTTTGGGAATCGATTGGTTGACAGCCCACAAAGCTGTGTTCCTTTGTTCCTCAAAGAAGATTCAGTTCCATATTTGTGGAAGTCCGGTCTTAGAATTTCAGGGTGAAAAGAGAAGGGTTTGTAAGAAGGTGCTGTCTGCACTAATGCAAGTCTATGCCCTAGTGGATGATGCTTCATCTAAAGGCAAGGGTATAGTGGAGAAAAGAGTCGATGAAGTCGAGTTGTTCTGCGACTTTGTTGATGTCATCCCTGATGATCTATCGGAAGTGCCTCCAGACAGGGATGTCGAGTTTTCTATTGATCTCGTCCCTGGTGCCGCTCTGGTATCTAAAGCTCCGTATAGGATGGCTCCTACTAAGTTGAAAGAGTTGAAAAATCAGTTGAATGAGCTCATTGATAGAGGTTTCGTACAGCCTAGTGTGTCACCTTGGGGAGCTCCGGTCTTGTTTGTCAAGAAGAAAGATGGTAGTATGCGCTTGTGCATCGACTATCGTGAGTTGAATAAGTTGACTATCAAGAATAGATATCCGCTGCCCAGAATTGATGATCTCTTCGATCGGTTGAAGGGTGCGATTGTGTTCTCAAAGATTGACTTAAGGTCCGGATATCACCAATTGAAAGTGAAGTCTAGTGATATCTTCAAGACAGCTTTCCGAACGCGGTATGGTCACTACGAGTTTAGAGTCATGCCCTTCGAATTGACCAATGCTCCTGCAGTGTTCATGGACCTCATGAACCGAGTATTTCATGATGTGCTTGATAAGTTTGTGATTGTTTTCATTGATGACATCTTGATCTATTCGAAGAGCGAAGAAGAGCATGCGAGTCATCTAAGTTTCACTTTGCAAAGGTTGCGAGAAAAGAAGTTGTTCGCTAAGTTTAGCAAGTGTGATTTCTGGCTTAAGAGAGTGGTATTCCTTGGTCATGTAGTTTCAGCCGAAGGTATTCGTGTCGATCCTGAAAAGGTCCAAGTCTGTGGCTGATTGGGAAAGACCGAAGTCGATAACGGAAATAAGAAGTTTTCTTGGATTGGCGGGTTACTACCGAAGGTTTATTGAGAACTTTTCTCGGTTGGCTGCTCCTATGACTAAGTTGACCAGGAAAGAGGAGAAGTTTGTTTGGTCTGACGCCTGTGAGAAGAATTTCCAAGAGTTGAAAGATAGATTGACAAGTGCCCCGGTTTTGACTATACCTGATAGTTCTGGTGGTATGACACTTTATACCGATGCGTCAAAGATTGGTTTGGGTTGTGTACTGGTGCAACATGGCAAGGTCGTAGCCTATGCTTCTCGGCAATTGAAGTATTATGAGCGGAATTACCCCACTCACGATCTAGAACTTGCCGCCGTTGTCTTTGCTTTGAAGATTTGGAGACATTACCTTTACGGTGAGAAGATTGCCATTTTCACGGATCATAAGAGTTTGAAATACTTCTTTACCCAAAAGGAGTTGAACATGAGACAAAGGAGATGGTTGGAACTAGTCTCCGATTATGATTGTGATATTCAGTATCACCTTGGGAAAGCAAACGTTGTTGCTGATGCTCTTAGTAGGAAGAACCAGAAGAAGACTTTGGATTTGAATGCTTTGACTTTACCATTGTGGTCTTCTATTGAGAGTTTTGATTTGGAAATCGTCCCTGAGAATTCTGATTTTATTCTTTCTGCCATGACGACAAGATCTGGTCTTAGAGATAAGATTGTTGCTCTGCAGAGTTCTGATCAAGAGCTTTTGATCAAAGTTGAGAAGATTTCTTCGAATCCTGAGTCGGACCCCGACTTTGGTATATCCATGGATGGTGCTTTGTTGTTTAGAGGAAGACTGTGTGTGCCTGCAAATGAAGAAGTTAAGAAAGAAATATTGAAGGAAGCACACCAGTCAGTCTTTACTATACACTCGGGAAGCACCAAGATGTACAAGGACTTGAAGGAACATTTTGGGTGGATTGGTCTGAAGGTTGATGTTGATGATTTTGTTGCCAAGTGTGAGACTTGCCAACGTGTGAAAGCCGTTCGACAATCTCCATCTGGATTACTTCAGCCTCTTCCTATTCCTAGTTGGAAGTGGGTGGATATCTCCATGGACTTTGTGACTAGCTTGCCTCGGACAAGTAAAGGCAATGACACTGTGTGGGTGATCGTTGATAGGTTGACCAAATCAGCCCACTTCATTCCTATGAAGATCACTCATACTCTGGATAAGCTAGCAAGGCTTTATGTGGATAATGTGGTTGGCTGCATGGTGTGCCATTGAGTATTGTTTCGGATCGTGATCCTAGGTTCACCTCAAGGTTTTGGAATAGTTTGCAGAAGGCCTTGGGAACCCAATTGAACTTGAGTACAGCTCATCATCCACGATCGATGGACAATCCGAGCGGACAATTCAGACATTGGAAGACATGCTCGGATCTTGTGTGGTGGATATGGGTGGTAATTGGGATGAACACCTAGCTTTGGTTGAGTTTGCCTATAACAACAGGTTATCAAGCAACAATAGGCATGGCTCCATTCAAGGCTTTGTATGGCAGTACTTGTAGGACACCTTTGTACTGGATCGAGACAGGTGAAAGAAAAGTCTTAGGTCCCGAAATGATTGAAGCTACGAGTGCTATGGTAGATATGATAAGAGAAAGGATTAAGTCCGCCTACCAAGACGGAAAATCTTATCTTGATAAGAGAAGGACCGATTTGGAATTTCAAGTTGGAGAGAAAGTATTTCTGAAAGTTTCACCAATGAAGGGTGTGATGAGATTCAATGTTAAGGGAAAGCTTAGCCCTCGTTACATTGGACCTTTCGAGATTTTGGAAAAGGTTGGACCTGTTGCGTATCGATTAGCATTACCTCCGCCTCTTGCTGGTGTTCACAATGTGTTTCATATTTCGATGCTCCGAAAATACATAGAGAATCCGGAACACATTTTGCAGCAAGCACCTGAAGGACTTAGTGCTGATTTGACCTACGATGAAGAACCGGCCGAAATCTTGGATAGGAAGGACAAGCAGCTGCGGAATCGCACCATCCCTTTGGTGAAGATTCGGTGGAAGAACCATACCCCTGAAGAAGCTTCTTGGGAGAAGGAAGAAGACATGAAGGAGAAGTTTCCTTACCTCTTTGGAAGCACAGGTACGCTTTCAATTTCGAGGACGAAATTTCTTTAAGGGGGGGAGAATGTAAAACCCAGCCCTAACCTTGACCCGGAAACCTTGTTATTTGTAGGTCCGATGACCCGGAGTAAAGTAAGAAGTCAGCTTTGGGCCATCCCAGTAGAGGACTTGGTGTATGGCTTTGAATCCATGAAAGTTGATGATGAAGTTCTATTTATGGAAACTGAATCTTGATGAAGATCGGATTAGTTGATGGACTTGGAGTGCTCTCTATCTTGGTTTGAAGACATTTCTACGAATTAGGTAAGTCACTTGACTTGTGTGCAAAACCCCTTTAGGATTGTATTTGATCTGGGCCTTCAATTCCCTGTTTTGGATTTGCTGTCAGCATTGGTCGACTGATTGGTCGACTGGGCCAGTCGACCAATCCACTCGACCAATGAGTGTTGTCTTTGGCAATTAGGTTTTTCTTGCTCTATTTAAGTCCAATCTCGAGTCCACTTCGTATTTGCTGCCTCCAAACTCTTTGGAACGAACCAAAGACCTCTGCAAGTCATCTCCCTTGCATCCTTGGTGTTTTCATGACGGATCTTCGTCGAAACTCTTCCTTTTGCATCAAAAGGTATGTCTACTCTCTCTTCTTCTCCTCCATCTTTGTATTTTCTTTCCTTTTTGAGTTGAGACAGTTGAGGAGATGCTGCATTCTCTGTTGCAAACATCTCTGGACTTGTTCTCATGATCATCCTAAGGATTAGAGGCTAGAACAATGATCTTAACCAAGATCATTGCAAGCTTTTGAAGGAATCATGATCAAACCATGATCTAACCTTGTTAAACTTCTGATTTGAATTCTGATCTCCTTGGATCTTCTATTTTGATCATGTTAGTAGTTAATTACTGTGTTTTCTTTTCATGATCCATGATCTATCAATCTCTAGTTGTTCTCTTCTAACATACTATGTGTTCTTCATGAATCATGATAGTTACATATATGGTAGGTTTTATTTCCTTATTTAGATTTAAGTTTCTAAGCCTATTTCCTTGAAGATCTAAGTATGTTTTCATGATACCTTTACCTGAAGCAATGATCCATCCTCCTATTGTTCTTGTCTTTGATTTCTATTTCGAATTCATCAAGATCCATGGTTGATCTAATTATTGTAACTTTTTGTTTTCTAATTTGGATCTTGATGTCTTGATTTGATTAGTGTTTTGAGGTCCCCTATATGTTAGAATACTACTGATGTAGTTTACCCCTTGATTAGTACCCTTTTGAACCACCAAATTCGGATTTCATATCTTAAAACTCTGTTTTTTTTAGGCTATCATCTCTGCATTGGTCGATCGATTGGTCGACTGGACCAGTCGACCAATCCACTCGACCAATGAGTTCAGCAACTCCAGAATTGGTCTGTGTTGGATGTTTTGGTATCTTTTCTGTTAGGGATCTTTCCTAATATGTTGTATATACTTGTTTAGGACCTTCTTCTCAAGTTTGCCAAGATCTTACTTGACTTCTTAGGATTCCTTTGCGAGTTATAAAAGGTAAGGATGGTTATTTCCTTAATTACATAGATAGCATGAATCTAGTTTCTATATTTGAATATCATTGATATGTTTCCTAAATTAGATTCTTACAATGATATACTACTGTTGCATAACTTTGATTACAGTAGCATTACTTGTTTATGATTAATTGATTCATGTATGATTTACTTACCAATTATATACAAGTTGATTGTAATTATTGATTTCTTTCCATATATGAAGTTACCATATATGTGATGATATGAATTGATGCATGTGTATGCTTAAGTATGGTTTGGAAAGGAGAGGTGTCCTTTTGACATTTCTGTCCTTGGACTGCTACGGGAATATTATGGGATGTTTCCGGAGATGCCCTCTGGACACCTTCCTAAACTGTTGGATGACATATCTAGGATTGTCTAGTAGTGTTTGGCTAGGATGTCCTGTTATGTCAGACCCTAATCGGAGGGGTATTGAGACCGAACGACCCGAGGTAGCAATGGGGATTCATGGGCGCTCAAGACCGGTAACCAACCCGTGAGAGGACAGGAATCACATTGTGGGGGCCATTTATTGGTAGGGTTGCATATGGTTAGACTTGGGCTCACGGGCGCTGAAGACCGGTAACCAAGCCGTGAGTGGACGTGAGAGCTTCCCGTTTACCATATGTGGATGATCAATAGGGTTGATGAGTCCGTAGTCAGGGACTATGAGGACTCTAGTGTAAAGGATACCGGAAAGGATCGTCAGGGACGAGGAATGGACGTATCTGGATCTGACTTGATGTAACTAAGTAGAAGACTTGCATTTGGCTAGGTTTTACCCTGACATGCGCCAGTACTTATGCCAAATGGTTGTGAGAGAGTGTGTTGACTTAACCCCCTGCCATGGTTTGTCCTGAGGGATGAAGGACCGATTACCAATCGGCTGCTCAAGACCGGTGAAATGATCCGTGAGAGAATCCAAGATATCTTAAATGGTTGAGGATGTGAGCGGACCTTCCTAAAGAAGTACGGTGCTATGACTTAAAGCATGTCTGCCAATAGAGACCAGCATACATAGAGTTAGATTCATTCATTCATTGCTTGTCTCATGTCATATTGCATTTATGTTTGTTCTGGAAATTCTGCCATTTATGTTATTATGGATTTTAACTGCCTTACTGAGTTTCTTTGAAACTCATTCCTTTATTGTACAATGTTTGTTAGACTATCCTGCAGGTACTCGAGTACTATGACGGTCCCTATGAAGAAGCGCAAGGCGAAGAGGCATATCTCCAGGAAGGTGATTGCGGTTACCACAATTATACTGAAGATCCCGCGAGTGGTTATGCTCCGTACGATGCTTAGTCCGACCATTGAGTGGAAGCGTCCTTGTGCTATTTATGAGATTTACACTTATAAGAATGTTGTCTATAAAGTGGAGAACAATTTAGTTACCCAATGTACTTGCTACTGGGATTAGATTTTGTCTAGTTTATTATCTTTTAGAGCTACTTTTCCGCTGGTTGTAAAGTGGGATTCTTGCCTCACTTTACATATCTGGTTTGATACTCGATTATATCTATCATTTTGATTCATTTGTGATTCATTCTTTCTTTATTGGATCTATGGTTTATCTTCCGCACTTTTATTATGATTGTTCATGATTATGTTATTGTTTATGTGGGAGGCTGATCACTCGATACCTGATCTTCGGGCTGTGGATCACACTCTCGGGTATGCCAGATAGGGTACCGGCTAGGAGGACGTGACATGGTTAGACTTGGGCTCACGGGCGCTGAAGACCGGTAACCAACCCGTGAGAGGACGTGAGAGCTTCCCGTTTACCATATGTGGATGATCAATAGGGTTGATGAGTCCGTAGTCTGGGACTATGAGGACTCTAGTGTGAAGGATACCGGAAAGGATCGTCAGGGACGAGGAATGGACGAATCTGGATCTGACTTGATGTAACTAAGTAGAAGACTTGCATTTGGCTAGGTTTTACCCTGACATGCGCTGGTACTTAGACCAATGGTGATGTGAGAGAGTGGTGACTTAACCCCCAGCCATGGAATGTCCTGAGGGATGCCGGACCCATTACCAACTGATGATGAGTGATTGAGACCTTCCTAAAGAAGTACGGTGCTATGACTTAAAGCATGTCTGCCAATAGAGACCAGCATACATAGAGTTAGATTCATTCATTCATTGCTTGTCTCATATCATATTGCATTTATGTTTGTTTTGAAATCCTGCCATTTATGTTATTATGGATTTAACTGCCTTACTGAGTTTCTTTGAAACTCATTCCTTTATTGTACAATGTTTGTTAGACTATTCTGCAGGTACTGAATATTATGACGGTCCCTATGAAGAAGTGCAACGTGAAGAGGCATATCTCCAGGAAGGCGATTGCAGTTACAACAATTACACTGAAGATTCCGCGAGTGGTTATGCTCCGTACGATGCTTAGTCCGACCATTGAGTGGAAGCGTCCTTGTGCTGTTTATGAGATTTACACTTATAGGGATGTTGTCTATAAAGTGGAGAACAATTTAGTTACCCATTGTACTTGCTACTGGGATTAGATTTTGTCTAGTTTATTCTCTTTTAGAGCTACTTTTCTGCTGGTTGTAGAGTGGGATTTTGCCTCACTTTACATATCTGTTTTTGACACTCTGATTATATCTAGTACTCTGATTTATATATGATTCATTCTTTCCTTATGGGAACTATGGTTTATCTTCCGCACTTTTATTATGATTGTTCATGATTATGTTATTGTTTATGTGGGAGGTTGATTACTCGATACCTGATCTTCGGGCTGTGGATCACACTCTCGGGTATGCCAGATAGGGTACCGGCTGGGAGGATGTGACAAAGTAGAAGACTTGCAACCATTACCAACTGATGATGAGTGATTGAGACTTTCCTAAAGAAGTACGGTGCTATGACTTAAAGCATGTCTGCCAATAGAGACCAACATATATATAGAGTTAGATTCATACATTCATTGTTTGTCTTATACCATATTGCATCTATGTTTGTTTTGTAATCCTGCCATTTATGTTATTATGGATTTAACTGCCTTACTTAGTTTCTTTGAAACTCATTCCTTTATTGTACAATGTTTGTTAGACTATGCTACAGGTTCTGAATATCATGACGGCTCGTATGAAGAAGCGCAAGGAGAAGAGGCATATCTCCAGGAAGGTGATTGCGGTTACGACAATTACACTAAAGATCCCGCGAGTGGTTATGCTCCGTACGATGCTTAGTCCGACCATAGAGTGGTAGCGCCCTTGTGTCGTTTATGAGATTTATACTTATAAGGATATTGTCTATAAGATTGAGAACAATTTAGTTACCTTTTGTACCTGCTATTGGGATTAGATTCTATTCTGTTTCTTCTTTTTTAGAACTACTTTTCCGCTAGTTGTAGAGGGAGATTTCGCCTCACTTTACTTATCTGACTTAGACACTCTGATTATATTAAGTACTCTGATTTATATATGATTCATTCTTTCCTTATTTGGATCTATGGTTTATCTTTCGTACTTGGATTATTATTGTTCATGATTATGTTATTGTTTATGTGGGAGGTTGATTACTCGATACCTGCTCTTCGGGCTGTGGATCACACTCTCAGGTATGCCAGATAGGGTACCGGCTGGGAGGATGTGACAGATTGGTATAAGAGCCCAAGGTTCGAGGAAATCCTAACCACAAAACACAATAACTGAACATTCCTGAGTCATAGATCTGAAATGACTCCTCTACTCTTAGAAGTGAATAATAGAACACTTGGATTAGAAACTTAACCTATGAAGCATAACAGAACATTTCTGAATAACATACCATAATTATACTTAAACAAATGTCACTAATGCAAATAAAAGAAAGGTGCATAATATACAATAATTAAGTGAAATAAAATGAACTTCATTAATTTCAAAAGCTTTTACAACGATTACATCTGAAATGCATAAATGAAAATCCTAGGGTACAATCTATCTAGGTGATCTTCTCGATCTCTGTATGCTCGAACTCCTCCACTAGCCGAGTCACCCGATGCTCTATCCTATCCCGTCGTGACTCCATCCTCTCATACATCTGCTCTGTCCGACCTCCATCTTCTCTAGCATGGAAGTCATCGATCTCATCTGTGCCCCAAGATCTGAAGTCTCTGGAACTACATGAGAAGGGCCACCTGCCTCGAAGTGTGATGCAGGAAACTCGTGATGCACTGGCTCAGCCTCGTGCATCTCTCAGATCGTCTCCGGCCTGATCATCACTATCGGGACCAATATCCTCTCCTCCATCCTCTAACTCCTGATCCTCATCCTCCGACTCCTCATCATCCTCACCCTCCGGACCGGGAGATCTCTCGAGCTGCTGCAGTCTCATCTGACGAATGGTTCGAGTCCAGATGACATATCACTGTGAACCAGTGTCCACTGGTGTATCCTCGAAACTCACCCCGAAATGCTTGAAGATCAAGGTCAGTAGCCTCCCATAGCATAGGTTCCGCATGCTAGGCCGCAGAACCAAGTCCAAAGCATGACCCGCTGAATGATGTAGGAGAGATCGATCTCGAAGCCCATGTAGATGCGGTAGATGACTAAGGCCTCCATCACTGTGACCCGATGGTGATGTCCGGCCTTCGGCATAATGTTTCGGCCGACTATGCGACCGATAATCCGTGCAGAATCCGTCATCCGTCCGCTGGTCCACGGAGTGAAGCATCGACGACTATCCCATAGTGTAGAGCATATCTCGCGTAGCTCGTACGGCATCAGATAGCTATCCAAATCTGCTCCTGCAGGTATCCACACACACTGCTGTGGATAGTAAGGAACCTGCAAGATCTCAGCCAGTGCTCGGGTAGAAAAGCGAATCTGAGTTTGGAAGACCCTGCTCCTTAGGACAAGTCTAAGTGAATGTCCTTGACCTCGAGCCTCCTCTGTGTAGGTAAGGTTGTTGAAGAACAACCTCACTAGCTCCGGGTATATCGGCAGATCCTCAGTGAAGAAATGTGTCCACTGCAACGTGTCGAATCTCTGCCGAATCCTAAAGACTCTGAGCTGGCGTAGGTGAAGTAGACGTCCCAACTCGATGTTACAAGATGGCGAAGTAGGCCTCGTACAAAAACTCGGCTTGAGGTGTGTCGAACATGTCCGGTCTCCGAACCTCCTGTCTAGGCTCTGAAGGAACCTGACCTCTGCCCCTAAGTGCCCCTACAATGCGACAACGACCTCTACCTCATCCTCGCCCTCCCCTCTGCATAGTGTGTATCTGAGAAAGAGACAAGAGACATTTCCAGTTAGTGCTACTTTAAGATTTGAGCCAAAAGGGTATTTTCGTAATTTTTTTCGAAAAATTTCAAATTTGGGGAAAATTTGATTTGAACATACTAGCATGTGCGCAATACTTAAAATTTCATGTCTATGAAGTTTGTTTGAAGAAAATCGATCGAAAACTTGAATTAAAGCGAAAAATTCAGCAAGAAGGAAAATTTGGGGATTTTGCAATTTAGGTCAAAATTGGATTTTTGAAAAGTTGAAATTGGTTAAATCAAATTTTATGGACCTATATACAATATCATCTTGAGCATGTAGCATTTGATTTCGTGCGGAAATTTCAAGCGGTTTGTGAGAAAACGAAAATTTTCTAAAGATAACATTTTCGGTATGAAAACGTTGCGAGATGAACACCAATATGTTAGAACTTGTTGTCTATGCATGGCATTGTGTTTAAAACCTAAGGAGTATGTTTCTAAGCATTCCTAAGCATGATTTCTAGCATTGGATACAAGCAAAGCATGGTTTTGATGGAAATGCAAGCATGAGAAGATGAAAATGGAAGAAAGAATGAAAGATTTACCTTGTTTGTGATGGTTGTGTGTTGAAGTGTTGTTGTTGAAGCACCAAACCACCTCAAGAGCACTTGTAAGAACCTTTGGAGACTTTCCCTAGAGCTCTCTCACCTTTGAAAGAGGATAAAATGAAGTTGGAATGTGGAAATGAGACTTATAATGCGAATTTTTGCATTCTGTCTTGATTGGTCGACTGGGTCAGTCGACCAATCACTCGACCAATGGTCACAGAGACCTCATTTGCTGTTGAATTTTTGGAAAATGTGATTTTTGCCTTATGGATTATTGTTTGATGACTATATGGATATATTTAAGCATGATTTAAGTTTTCAAATCATTTGGACTTGTGGTTTATGTTGAAACTTCGAAATTCGGTATTTTGATGTTCTCAGTTTTTGCAGAATGGTTACTCTGAGAAGTGGGCGTGGTGAATCCAGTGGTCAAGGAGTTGGTGAAATACCTCAGGGAGATGGTGAAATACCTCAGGGAGATGGTGAAATACCTCATGGGGGTGGTGAAATACCTCATGGAGGTGGTGAGATACCTAATGTTGATCAGGGTACCCATGAGATACACGGTGCCCCGAATGTTGGAAGCTTCCGTGATATTGCCAATATTATGGGCAATATGATGCAGCAGCAAGCAGCTCAGTTCAACCAGATGTTGGTGGGTTTCAGGACTCTGCATAATGAGACTCGAACTCGTGCTAATGTGAATCCTCATGCCGCAGTCCTGAATGCGGGAGGTTTAGCTGGAACTCCTCATACACGCCTGATGGAGAGTTTTCTGAAGATGCAAGTACCCACTTTCACTGGAGTTACCAAGGATCCCTTGTTTCCTAACAAGTGGCTTCGTGAGTTGGAGAAGGCTTTCCGACATCTGCAATGCTCGGAAGCTCAGAAGATTCTGTCTGCTGAACAGAAGTTGCAACAAGAAGCTGATGCATGGTGGACCTCCACTCGGCCTGTTTTGGAAGGATTGCATGCAGGAGTAGTAACTTGGGAGTTGTTCAAAGAGGCTTTTTGCTTGAATTATTTCCCCGAGGCGGTGAAAGATGCGAAGGAACCTGAGTTTATGGTTCTCACACAAGGATCTTTGTCTGTGTTGGAGTACCAACAGAAGTTTAAGGAGCTTCATTTCTTTGCTCCAGATTCTCTGAAGGTCGATCTCGCCAAAGCGAAGAAGTTCTTCAAAGGACTGCGCCCTGCCATTAAAGCTTACCTCACAGTCCAGCCTATAGTGAGCTATGCTCAAGTGGTGCAGAACTCGAAGAAGTTGGAAGAAACAGAGAAGGAGAGTGCACGTGTGCAAAGGCCCTGGCAGCCAAGGAACCCTGGGTTGGTGGATCGTAATGATCGGCGTTTTGTGAGACCTAAACCCTACCCCACTCCTACTTTTCAGCCTAGGAGTGTAGGTCAGAACTCGGGTTTTCAGCAGTCCGGCCAGTTTAGATAGTATGGCGGAAACCGACCACCAGTGAGTGCAAGTGCTAGGCCTGTGAATGCGAATCCTAGGCCTTTTGTTCAGAAGCCCTCTGTTGCAGCTACCCCAGTTGGACCCAACAATCCTGTTTGCTTTTACTGCAAGCAAGCTAGTCATTTCGCTCGTGCCTGTCCGAAGCGGCCTGTCCAGTAGCCTGCTCCAGTGGTGAAGAGGGCTCCTACTCCTCCCTCTGGTAGAGTGTTTAGTATTTCCAGTGCTGAGCAGGATCCAAGCCATGAAGTGATTACAGGTACATTGTTAGTTGCCTCTATTTCTGCATTTGTCTTATTTGATACGGGTGCATCTCATTCGTTCATGTCATCTGCATTCATCAAGAAGACTGACCTAATCCCTGAGAAGTTGTCTAGTTGTTTATTGATTAGTACACCTACTGGTCCCGTTGTGAAACTAGATAAGGGGTTATCTAAATGTCCTGTGTTGATTGGAGAGAAGAACTTGGAAGCCAATTTTTTACTTCTTGATATGAAGGACTTCGATGTTATTTTGGGAATTGATTGGTTAACAGCCCACAAAGCTGTGTTTCTTTGTTCCTCAAAGAAGATTCAGTTCCATATTTGTGGAAGTCCGGTCTTAGAATTTCATGGTGAGAAGAGAAGGGTTTGTAAGAAGGTGCTGTCTGCACTGATGCAAGTCTATGCCCTAGTGGATGATGCTTCATCTGAAGGCAAGGGTAAAGTGGAGAAAAGAGTCGATGAAGTCGGGGTTATCTCGTGACTTTGTTGATGTCTTCCTCGATGACCTATCGGGAGTGCCTCCCGAGACAGGGGATGTCGAGTTTTCTATTGATCTCGTCCCTGGTGCCACTCCGGTATCTAAAGCTCCGTATAGGATGGCTCCTACTGAGTTGAAAGAGTTGCAAAACCAGTTGAATGAGCTCATTGATAGAGGTTTCGTACAACCTAGTGTATCACCTTGGGGAGCTCCGGTCTTGTTTGTCAAGAAGAAAGACGGTAGTATGCGCCTGTGCATCGACTACCGTGAGTTGAATAAGCTGACTATCAAGAATAGATACCCGCTGCCCAGAATCGATGATCTCTTCGATCAGTTAAAAGGTGCAGTTGTGTTCTCAAAGATTGACTTATGATCCGGATATCACCAATTGAAAGTGAAGTCTAGTGATATCTTCAAGACAGCTTTCCGAACACGGTATGGCCATTACGAGTTTAGGGTCAAGCCCTTAGGATTGACCAATGCTCCTGCGGTGTTCATGGACCTCATGAACCGAGTATTTCACGATGTGCTTGATAAGTTTGTGATTGTGTTCATCGACGACATCTTGATCTATTCGAAGAGCGAAGAAGAGCATGCGAGCCATCTAAGTTTCACTTTGCAAAGATTGCGAGAAAAGAAGTTGTATGCCAAGTTTAGCAAGTGTGATTTCTGGCTTAAGAGAGTAGTATTCCTTGGCCATGTGGTTTCAGCTGAAGGTATTCGTGTCGATCCTGAAAAAGTCCAAGCTGTGGCTGATTGGGAAAGACCAAAGTCGGTAACGGAAATAAGAAGTTTTCTTGGATTGGCGGGTTACTACAGAAGATTTATTGAGAACTTTTATCGGTTGGCTGCTCCTATGACTAAGTTGACCAGGAAAGAAGAGAAGTTTGTTTGGTCTGACGCCTGTGAGAAGAATTTCCAAGAGTTGAAAGATAGATTGACAAGTGCCCCGGTTTTGACTATACATGATAGTTCCGGTGGTATGATAGTTTTTACCGATGCGTCAAAGATTGGATTGGGTTGCGTATTGATGCAACATGGCAAGGTCGTAGCCTATGCTTCTCGGCAATTGAAAGATTATGAGCGGAATTACCCCACTCACGATCTAGAACTTGCCGCTGTTGTCTTTGCTTTGAAGATTTGGAGACATTACCTCTACGGTGAGAAGATTGCCATTTTCATGGATCATAAGAGTTTGAAATACTTCTTTACCCAAAAGGAGTTGAACATGAGACAAAGGAGATGGTTGGAACTAGTCTCTGATTATGATTGTGATATTCAGTATCACCCTGGGAAGGCAAACGTTGTTGTTGATGCTCTTAGTAGGAAGAACCAGAAGAAGACTTTGGATTTGAATGCTTTGAGTTTACCATTGTGGTCTTCTATTGAGAGCTTTGATTTGGAAATTGTCCCTGAGAATTCTGATTTTATTCTTTCTGCCATGATGGCAAGATCTGGCCTTTGAGATAAGATTGTTGCTCTGCAGTGTTCTGATCAAGAACTTTTGATCAAAGTTGAGAAGATTTCTTCGAATCCTGAGTTGGACCCCGACTTTGGTATATCCATGGATGGTGCTTTATTGTTTAGAGGAAGACTGTGCGTGCCTGCAAACGAAGAAATTAAAAAGGAAATATTGAAGGAAGCACACCAGTCAGTCTTTACTATACACCCAGGAAGCACCAAGATGTACAAGGACTTGAAGGAACATTTTTGGTGGATTGGTTTGAAGGCTGATGTTGATGATTTTGTTGCCAAGTGTGAGACTTGCCAACGTGTGAAAGCCGTTCAACAACCCCCGTCTAAATTACTTCAACCTCTTCCTATTCCTAGTTGGAAGTGGGAGGATATCTCTATGGACTTTGTGACTAGCCTGCCTCGGACAAGTAAAGGCAATGACACTGTGTGGGTGATTGTTGATAGGTTGACCAAATCAGCCCACTTCATTCCTATGAAGATCACTCATACTCTGGATAAGCTAGCAAGGCTTTACGTGGATAATGTGGATCGCCTGCATGGTGTGCCATTGAGTATTGTTTCTGATCGTGATCCTAGGTTCACCTCAAGGTTTTGGAATAGTTTGCGAAGGCCTTGGGAACCCAATTGAACTTGAGTACAGCTCATCATCCACGATCGATGGACAATCCGAGCGGACAATTCGGACATTGGAAGACATGCTCAGATCTTGTGTGGTGGATATGGGTGGTAATTGGGATGAACACCTAGCTTTGGTTGAGTTTGCCTATAACAACAGTTATCAAGCAACAATAGGCATGGCTCCATTCAAGGCTTTGTATGGAAGTACTTGTAGGACACCTTTGTACTTGGATCGAGACAGGTGAAAGAAAAGTCTTAGGTCCCGAGATGATTGAAGCTACGAGTGCTATGGTAGATATGATAAGAGAAAGGATTAAGTCGCCGGTTATCAAGACAGAAATCTTATCTTGATAAGAGGAGGACCGATTTGGAATTTCAAGTTGGAGAGAAAGTTTTCTTGAAGGTTTCACCAATGAAGGGTGTGATGAGATTTAATGTTAAGGGAAAGCTTAGCCCTCGTTTCATTGGACCTTTCGAGATTTTGGAAAAGGTTGGACCTGTTGCGTATCGATTAGCATTACCTCCGCCTCTTGCTGGTGTTCACAATGTGTTTCACATCTCGATGCTCCGGAAATACATAGAGAATCCGGAACACATTTTGCAGCAAGCACCTGAAGGACTTAGTGCTGATTTGACCTACGATGAAGAGCCGACCGAAATCTTGGATAAGAAGGACAAGCAGCTGCGGAATCGCACCATCCGTTTGGTGAAGATTCAGTGGAAGAACCATACCCCTGAAGAAGCTTCTTGGGAGAAGGAAAAAGATATGAAGGAGAAGTTTCCTTACCTCTTTGGAAACACAGGTACGCTTTCAATTTCGAGGACGAAATCTCTTTAAGGGGGGGAGAATGTAAAACCCAGCCCTAACCTTGACCTGGAAACCTTGTTATTTGTAGGTCCAGTGACCCGAAGTAAAGTCAGAAGTTAGCTTTGGGCCATCCCAGTGGAGGACTTGGTGTCTGGCTTTGAATCCATGAAAGTTGATGATGAGATTCTATTTATGGAAACTGAATCTTGATGAAGATCAGATTAGTTGATGGACTTGGAGTGCTCTCTATCATGGTTTGAAGGCATTTCTACCTATTAGGTAAGTCACTTGATATGTGTGCAAAACCCCTTTAGGATTGGATTTGATCTGGGTCTTCAATTCCCTGTTTAGGAGTTGCTAAACTGATTGGTCGACTGATTGGTCGACTGCACCAGTCGACCAATCCACTCGACCAATGGGTTTTGTCTTTGGCAATTAGGTCTTGCTTGCTCTATTTAAGTCCAATCTCGAGTCTACTTCGTATTTTCTGCCTCCAAACTCTTTGGAACGAACCAAAGACCTCTGCAAGTCATCTCCCTTGCATCCTTGGTGTTTTTCTTGACGGATCTTCGTCAAAACTCTTCCTTTTGCATCAAAGGTATGTCTACACTCTCTTCTTCTCCTCCATCTCTGTTTTTCTTTCCTTTTTGAGTTGAGACAGTAGAGGAGATGCTGCATTCTCTGTTGCAAACATCTCTGGACTTGTCTCTCATGTTCTTCCTAAGGATTAATGGCTAATGCAATGATCTTAACCATGATCATTGCAAGCTTTTGAAGGAATCATGATCAAATCATGATCTTGTCTTTGTTTATCTTTTGATTTGAATTCTGATCTTCTTAGATCTACTATATTGATCATGTTAGTAGTCAATTGCTGTGTTTTCTTTTCATGATCCATGATCTATAAATCTCTAGTTGTTTCTCTTCTACCATACCATGCTTTCTTCATGAATCATGATAGTTACATATATGGTAGGTTTTGTTTCCTTATTTAGATTAATGCTCTTAGGTCTGTTTTCTTGAAGATCTAAGTATGCCTTCCATGATATCTTTATCTGAATCAATGATTCATTCTCCTATTGTTCTTGTCTATGATTTCTATCTTGAATTCTTCAAGAACCATGATTGATCTAATTATGGTAACTTTTTGTTTCCTAATTTGTATCTTAAAGACTTGATTCGATTAGTCTTTTGAGGTCCCCTATATGTTAGGATACTACTAATGTAGTTTACCCCTTGATTAGTACCCTTTTGAACCACCAAATTCGGATTTTATATCTTAAAACTCTGATTTTGTAGGCTACTGTCTTCATTGGTCGATTGATTGGTCGACTGGGGAAGTAGACCAATCCAATCGACCAATGAGTACAACAACTCCAGAATTGGTCTGTTTTGGATGTTTTGGTATCTTTTCTGTTAGGGATCTTTCCTAATATGTTGTATATACTTGTTTAGGACCTTTTTCTCAAGTTTGTCAAGATCTTACTTGATTTCTTAGGATTCCTTTGCAAGTTATAAAAGGTAAGGATGGTTACTTCTTTAACAACATAAATTGCATATCTTAGTTTCTATATTTGAATCTTGTTAATTTACTTCTTTAATTAGATTCTTATAATGTTATACTACTGTGGTATTGTCTTGATATCAGTAGCATTACTTATTTATATTGAATTGACTCATGTATGATTTACTTACCAGTTATATACAAGTTGATTGTAATTATTGATTTCTTTCCATATATGAAGTTACCATATATGTGATGTTGGACTACTACGGGAATATTATGGGATGTTTCCGGAGATGCCCTCTGGACACCTTCCTAAACTGTTGGATGACATATCTAGGACTGTCTAGTAGTGTTGGGCTAGGATGTCCTGTTATGTCAGACGCTAATCGGAGGGGTATTGAGACCGAACGACCCGTGGTAGCAATGGGGATTCATGGGCGCTCAAGACCGGTAACCAACCCGTGAGAGGACAGGAATCACATTGTGGGGGCCATTTATTGGTAGGGTTGCATATGGTTAGACTTGGGCTCACGGGCGCTTAAGACCGGTAACCAACCCGTGAGGGGACGTGAGAGCTTCCCGTTTACCATATGTGGATAACCAATAGGGTTGATGAGTCCGTAGTTAGGGACTATGAGGACTCTAGTGTGAAGGATACCGGAAAGGATCGTCAGGGACGAGGAATGGACGTATCTGGATTTGACTTGATGTAACTAAGTAGAAGACTTGCATTTGGCTAGGCTTAACCCTGACATGCGCCGGTAGTTAGACCAATGGTGATGTGAGAGAGTGGTGACCTATACCCCCAGCCATGGAATGTCCCGAGGGATGCCGGACCCATTACCAACTGATGATGAGTGATTGAGACTTTCCTAAAGAAGTACGGTGCTATGACTTAAAGCATGTCTGCCAATAGAGACCAGCATATATATAGAGTTAGATTCATACATTCATTGTTTGTCTCATACCATATTGCATCTATGTTATGTTTTGTAATCCTGCCATTTATGTTATTATGGATTTAACTGCCTTCTTGAGTTTCTTTGAAACTCATTCCTTTATTGTACAATGTTTGTTAGACTATTCTACAGGTTCTGAATATCATGATGGCTCGTATGAAGAAGCGCAAGGAGAAGAGGCATATCTCCAGGAAGGTGATTGCGGTTACGACAATTACATTGAAGATCCCGCGAGTGGTTATGCTGCGTACGATGCTTAGTCTGACCATAGAGTGGAAGCGCTCTTGTGTCGTTTATGAGATTTATACTTATAGGGATATTGTCTATAAGATTGAGAACAATTTAGTTACCTTTTGTACTTGCTATTGGGATTAGATTCTATCCTGTTTCTTCTCTTTTAGAACTACTTTTCCGCTGGTTGTAGAGTGGGATTTCGCCTCACTTTACTTATCTGACTTAGACACTCTGATTATATTAAGTACTCTGATTTATATATGATTCATTCTTTCCTTATTTGGATCTATGGTTTATCTTTCGTACTTGGATTATTATTGTTCATGATTATGTTATTGTTTATGTGGGAGGTTGATTACTCGATACCTGATCTTCGGGCTGTGGATCACACTCTCGGGTATGCCAGATAGGGTACCGGCTAGGAGGATCTGACATCCGTAGTCCGAGTTGGTTGTAGCCATAGGATATGCTGACTCTAGTGTGAAGGATACCGGAAAGGATTGCCAGGGGCGAGGAATGGACATATCTGGATCTGAGTTGATATGACTAAGTAGAAGACTTGCATTGGGCTAGGCTTTACCTTGACATGCGTCAATACTTAGAACAAACGGTTATGTGAGAGAGCGGTTGACTTAAACCCCAGCCAAGGTTGTCCGTAAGGTGTACCGACCCATTACCAACCAATGATGTGTGATGGAGACTTTCCCAAAGAAGTATGGTGCTATGACTTAAAGCATGTCTGCCAATAGAGACCAGCATACATACATAGAGTTAGAAGCATATTTGCATATATTGTTTCACATCAAATCATATATGTTTGCTTGTGAATACATGTGAAGATGCTTATTGTGTTTGGTTTACTTGCTAAGTTCTTTTGAGCTTACCCTTCGGGGGACTTGTTTTTAGATGACATTGCAGGTATGAAAGAGAACCCGTACACCAACACGGAGAACCTTTCCTTACATGGTACAGCTCCGGATGTCCTTGGACAAGGTAATGAACAGAGAGGCAGCCAACACTCGGATTTGGGCTGCACTGACGACTCCCATTGACGGCAGCCGGCATCGTCTTATTCGCCGATGGGATCGTGCGCTAGATGCTGATCTGAAGCTTCAAGAGCATGACCCTAAAGTGAAGAGGATGAAGATTGAAGAAGAAGAAGAGCCGACTGAAGATGTGGATTAGATTCTCTTGTTTCTTCTTGACTTTTATTTTACTTGTATTAGCTTAGAGCTTGCTTTAGATTTCGATCTACCTTCCTCATATGTTGTGGGGTATATTTCCGCTATACTCTATAGTTGTCTTTTGATTTGGTATCTAGTTATTCCGCACTCTGATATTCTTTAGTGATCCTTTCTTGACTTTTATTATTAACTTATTAGAATACAATGATTTGTTCTTGCTTTTGATTATGTTATTGTGCTAAATGGATATGATCGTTCCTAAACTTGATCTTTTGGGCTGTGGATCACTTCCCTGGGTAACCCAGATAGGGTATAGGCTGGGTGCATTTGGGCGGGATGTGACAAGAAGATTGCCATATTCATGGATCATAAAAGTTTGAAATACTTCTTTACTCAAAAGGAGTTGAATATGAGGCAAAGAAGATGGTTAGAACCAGTCTCTGATTATGATTGTGATATTCAGTATCACCCTGGTAAGGCGAACGTTGTTGCTGATGCTCTTAGTAGGAAGAGTCAGAAGAAGACATTGGATTTGAATACTCTGAGTCAACCCTTGTTGTCATCAATTGAGAGTTTTGATTTGGATGTTGTCCCTAAGAATTCAGATTTTGTTCTTTCTGCCATGACGACAAGATCTAGCCTCAGAGATAGGATTGTTGCCTTGTAGAGTTCTGATCAAGAATTTAAGGACAAAGTTGAGAAAATTTCTTCAAATCCTGAGTCGAACCCTGACTTCGGTATATCCATGGATGGTGCTTTATTGTTTAGAGGTAGACTGTGTGTGCCAGCAAATGAAGAAATTAAGAAAGAAATATTGATGGAAGCACACCAATCAGTCTTTATAGTACATCCTGGAAGCACCAAGATGTACAAGGACTTGAAGGAACATTTTTGGTGGATTGGTTTGAAGGCTGATGTTGATGATTTTGTTGCCAAGTGTGAGACTTGCCAGCATGTGAAAGCCGTTCGTCAACCTTCATCTGGATTACTTCAACCTCTTCCTATTCCTAGTTGGAAGTGGGAAGATATCTCTATGGACTTCGTGATTAGCTTGCCCCGGACAAGTAAAGGAAATGACTTTGTGTGGGTGATTGTTGATAGGTTGACTAAATCAGCCCACTTCATTCCTTTGAAGATCACTCATACTTTGGATAAGCTAGCTAGGCTTTATGTGGACAATGTGGTTCATCTGCACGGAGTGCCAATTAGTATTGTTTCTGATCGTGATCCTAGGTTCACCTTAAGGTTTTGGAGCAGTTCGCAAAAAGCCTTGGGAACCCAATTGAATTTGAGTACAGCTCATCACCCACAGTCGGATGGACAATCTGAGCGAATAATTCAAACCTTGGAAGACATGCTCAGATCCTGTGTTGTGGATATGGGTGGTAATTGGGATGAACACTTAGCTTTGGTTGAGTTTGCCTATAACAACAGTTATCAAGCAACGATAGGCATGGCTCCATTCAAGGCTTTGTATGGTAATACTTTTAGGACACCATTGTACTGGACTGAGACGGGTGAAAGAAAAGTCTTAGGTCTTGAAATGATTGAAGCTACAAGCACAATGGTGGATATGATCAGAGAAAGGATTAAGTCTGCCTAGTCAAGACAGAAATCTTATGTTGACAAGAGAAGGACTGATTTAGAATTTCAAGTTGGGGAGAAGGTTTTCTTGAAGGTTTCACCAATGAAGGGTGTAATGAGATTCAATGTTAAGGGTAAGCTTAGCCCTCATTTCATTGGACCTTTTGAGATTCTGGAGAAGGTTAGACCTGTTGCGTATCGATTGGCATTACCTCCGCCTCCTGCTGGAGTTCATAATGTGTTTCATATTTCAATGCTTCGGAAATACATAGAGAACTTGGAACACATTTTACAGCAAGCCCTTGAAGGACTTAGTGCTGATCTTACCTATGATGAAGAGCCAGCCGAAATCCTAGATAAGAAGGACATGCAACTACGGAATCGCACCATCCCTTTGGTGAAGATTCAGTGGAAGAACCATACCCCTGTAGAAGCTTCTTGGGAGTAGGAAGAAGACATGAAGGAGAAGTTTCCTCACCTCTTTGGAAGCTCATGTACGCTTTCAATTTCAAGGACGAAATTTCTTTTAAGGGGGGGAGAATGTGAAACCCAGCCCTAACCTTGACCCGGAAACCCTGTTGTTTGTAGGTCCAACAACCCGAAGTAAAGCAAGAAGTCAACTTTGGGCCATCCTAGTGGAAAACTTGGTGTTTGGCTTAGAATCCATGAGTGTTGATTACAATGTTCCATTTATGGAAACTGCACCTTGATGAAGAAGGAATTAGTTGATGGACTTGGAGTACTCTCTGACTTGGTTCGAAGGCATTTCTACATACTAGGTGAGTCACTTGGTGTGTGTGCAAAACCCCTTCATGTTTGGATTTGATTTGAGCCTTCATTTCCCTATTTTGGACTTGCTGTCTTGCTTGGTCGACTGGGCTAGTCAACCAATCAATCGACCAATGAGATCTGATTTGCTGATTAGGTCTTTGCTTGCTCTATTTAAGTCCAATCTCGAGTCTACTTCGTATTTTCTGCCTCCAAACTCTTTGGAACGAACCAGAGCCCTCTGCAAGTCATCTCCTCTGCATCCTTGGTGATTTTCTTGACGGATCTTTGTCAGATCTCTTGCATTTATGCAAAAAGGTATGTGATCATCCTCTTCTATGCTTCGTCTTTGATTCTCCATTACTTTTCTTTCCTTTTCTAATTGAGGACAGTAGAGATGATGTTGCATCTTTGTTGCAGCCATCACTCTACTCATTCCCTCTCTTTTCCTAAGGATCTAAAGCTTGGTGGATGATCTTGATCAAGATCATCACTCACTTTTGAAGGAAAACCATGTATTCATTCTCTTTCCTTGTTTAGATTGATGTTCTTCAGTCTTAGATCTATTTTTCTTGAAGATCTATGCATGCTTTTCATGAATCCTTTATCATATTAGTAATCCATCATCCTATAGTTTCTCATCCATGATTTTGATATGAATTCTTCAAGAACCATGATTGATCTAATTATGGTAAGTTTTTGTTTCCTAATTTGTAACTTGAAAACTTGATATTATTAGAGTTTTGAAGTCCTCTATGTACCAATATACTATCCTTGCATATTCCCTCTTGTTTGGTACCCTTTTGAACCACCAAATTCGGATTTGTAATCATAAATCTCTGATTTTGTAAGTCATTGTCTTTGTTGGTCGACTACTAGGTCGACCGAGGCAGTAGACCAATCAATCGACCAATGAGGACAGCAACCTCATATTTGGTCTGTTTTGGATGATTTGATCTCTTTCCTTTTAGGTATCTTTCCTAATATGTTATATATACTTGTTTAGGACTTTCTTTCCAAGTTTAGACAAGGTCTTACTTGATCTTCAAGATCCTTTGCGAAGTGATTAAGGTAAGGATGGCGATTTCCTTAATTACATAGATTGCATGATCTAGTTTCTATATTTGAATCTCTTTGATTTATTTCCTTAAATAGATTCTTACACTGATGTACTACTGATGCAACTACCTTGATTACAGTAGCATTACTTGTTTACGCTAATTAATTCATGTATGATTTACTTACCAATTATATACAAGTTGGATGTTGTTATTGATTTCTTTCCATATAAGAAGTTACCATATATGTGATATGATGGATTTATGTTTGTGAATGATTAAGTATGGTTTAGAAAGGGGAGGTGTCCTTTTGACACTTCTGTCCTTGGACAACTACGGGAATATTATGGGATGTTTCCGGAGATGCCCCTTTGGACACCTTCCTAAACTGTTGGATGACATATTTAGGGTTGTCTAGTAGTGTTTGGCTAGGATGTCTTGTTATGTCAGACCCTAATCGGAGGGGTATTGAGACCGAACGACCCGTGGTAGCAATGGGGATTCATGGGCGCTCAAGACCGGTAACCAACCCATGAGGGGACGTGAGAGCTTTCCGTTTACCATATGTGGATAACCAATAGGGTTGATGAGTCCGTAGTCTGGGACTATGAGGACTCTAGTGTGAAGGATACCGGAAAGGATCGCCAGGGGTGAGGAATGGACGTATCTGGATCTGACTTGATGTAACTAAGTAGGAGACTTGCATTTGGCTAGGCTTTGACCATGACATGCACCAGTACTTAGACCAATGGTGATGTGAGAGAGCAGTGACCTAAACCCCAGCCATGGAATGTCCCGAGGGATGCCGGACCCACTACCAAAAGGCGTTGTGTGATGAGACCTTCCCAAAGAAGTACAGTGCTATGACTTAAAGCATGTCTGCCAATAGAGACCAGCATACATAGAGTTAGAATCATAATGCATCTTATGTTTCATATCATATTGCATCTTATTTTGCTATGAAATCCTACTATTTATGTTGTTATGGATTAACTGCCTTACTGGGTTTCTTTTGAAACTCATTCCTTTTGTGATATGTATTATTAGATTTCTCTACAGGTTCTGAGTATCATGAATGCTCGTATGAAGAAGCGCAAGGAGAAGAAACATATCTCTAGGAAGGTGATTGCGGTTACGACGTTTACACTGAAGATTCCGCGGGTGGTTATGCTGCGTACGATGCTTAGTCCGACCATAGAGTGGAAGCGCCCTTGAGCCATTTTTGAGATTTATACATATAGAGATGTTGTTTATAAGATTGAGAACAATTTAGTTACTTATTGTACATGCTACTGGGATTAGTTTCATCCGTTTTCCTTTTCTTTTTAGAACTACTTTTCCGCTGATTAGAAGAGTGAGATTTCCGCCTCACTTTACTTTATGATTTAGACATTTTGATTGTCTTTCATACTCTGATGATATATGATTTATTCTTCCCTTATTTGGATCTTTTGTTTATACTTTGTACATTGATTATTTATGTTCATGATTATGTTATTGTCTATGTGGGAGGTTGATTACCTCGATACTTGATCTTCGGGGCTGTGGATCACACACTCAGGTATGCCAGGTAGGGTACCGGCTGGGTGGATGTGACATCGAGCTCCCATGAGTCGAAGTCTACTATTTGCAGCCCTACCAATGAATGGTCCCCACAGTGTGATTCTTGTCCTCTCATGAATATAACTCACCGGTCTCGATTGCCCATGAATCCCCATTGCTTCCATGGGTTACTCGGTCTCAATACCCTTCCAAATCGGGTCTGATATAACGGGGACATGGGGGCAAAAACCGGGGAAGGGAGGCGGGGGGGGGGAAAAAAAAAACCAAGAAAGGGGGGGGGGGGGGGGGAAAAAAAAACACAAATCCCTACGGAGGGGGGTGGAGGAAAAGGATGGGAAAAGGGACACCCCCCAACCCCAAAAAAAACCTAAACAACCGGTTTCCAAAGTTAACATAAAAAAAAAAAACTTATCTCATAATAAAAAAAAGGTGAGGGGGGGGGGGGGGGGGGGGGGGGGGTGATTAGGTTGTACCTAGTGGTTTATACCAATTTTCTGGTTTAGTTGTAATTTCAAAATGAGTTGACAGTTTAAGATGAAATCTAATGACAAACAGCAATCACAAACACATAATTTATAGTGGTTCGACTCTACGAGTCTACGTCCACTCCTCTCTTAGTCTCAAGAGAGTATTTCCACTAACGGATCTCTTTCAATACAGTGGGTAGAGAAACAAACCCTTACAATCTTCGTTTCGGGGCAAGAGTACCCTTTACAATCTCCGTTCATGGACAAGAGTATCCAATACAATCTTCGTTTACGGACAAGAGTATCCAATACAATGAAATCTAATCAACCTAGACTAGAATTAAAATAACCAATTCACAATACGAAAAGTATTAGATATTACCTATCAAAAGAGAGTAACCCTTTACCCTTTGAGTGCAAGTGATGTAATGAATGAACCAAGAGTCAATATACTTCAGCGGTTTCAATAACTCCAGACTTTGCTTTAGTGAAAGCTTCAACTTTGGAATATCCCTCAAAGTTAACCGGAGTTGGGAGGACAGCAAAAATGCTAAAAACACCAAAACTTTGCTTTTTCACTTGTGAGGGAATATGTGCTAGATGGGGGAGAAGGATGATTCTCAAATGGGGATGGTTGGGCTTTTATAGACCCCAAGTTACTGCTTTCCCCATTTCCCCAACGGACATAAAATCTTTGCGAGATTTTGTTCCAGACGGTCATCCGTCTCAAAGGTATCCGTTACAAGCAGTTGTAGAAGATATTCTCTTTAAAATAGCCGTTATAGTCAAATCTGGGCCAGACGGACGTCCGTCTGCCCAGACGGTCATCCGTCTGGCCTGGTTTGGCTCAGACGGGCATCCGTCTGCCAGACGGAAATTCCGTCTGGCCTTCTGTTGTTTCTAAGAAACAGAGTTATGAAAACAGACGGACGTCCGTTTGTTCAGACGGGCATCCGTCTGCCAGACGGAAATTCCGTCTGACCTTCTGTTGTTTCTGAGAAACAGAGTTATGAAAACAGACAGACGTCCGTCTGGGCTCTGTTTTTCTAAACAACTTTGGGCTGGGATATGGCTTGGATTTTTAGATCGTTTTGACAATCCTAAGCGCTATACACCTTACTAACACGTCCTAGGTCACTCTAGTAACATGGATTACATATTATGGATGTATTTACATGTGTGTGAATGCAAAGGTGTCCTAAGCCCTCATTTAGCCTAAGTCTTGATCTTTGACTTGATCTTGATCAGTGATCTTGATGCTCTCCTCTTGACTTTGGTTCTTTGTCTAAGATGGTTTGATCTTGAGCTTGACTCTCCGGAATTTTATTTGAACCGGATATTTACATCGAGATTCTCTGCAGTGATGAGCTGGACAAAAAACATATCTTTATGGAAACATTAGTAGAGTGTTTGTCATCATCAAAACTGATTGGAGACTGATGTGGCAAATGCTGACTTGGCATTTTCCAACAATCTCCCCCTTTTTGATGATGACAAACGTGCAAGGGATAAAATGATATAAATTGTAAAACATTTCCATTTATGTATTTGGATGATTATATAAGCATGAAGTGTGCTTATTACTCTTAGTAAGCATCATATAATCCATCATATGTATTTCCAATCTTCATTTTATGTAAACCAAATCTTTTAACTAAAAGGGTTTACGGGCTGTATTTCTCCCCCTTTGTCAGAAACAAAAAGGAGGAAAAAGAGCAGGGCATGCTCCCCCTACTTATGAAACTCCCCCTAAACAGGAGGATCCCGTTGTTATCACTGGCAAGAAAACAGGAAATAAGAAGAGAGAAGAGACATACAGATGCAGAGAATATTAGAATTAAGGTAAACAAAAGTAAACATAATGTGTTAGCAACCGAGAAAGGTTATAACAGCAGCAAATGTTCATCCAAACAACAGGAAAAAAAAAAAAAAAACCCAAAAAGAATTTAAACATGGCAGCTAGTCAGTAGCGTCACGGCCACCATCATCATCGGCACTCCCATCATCATTCCCACTGCCACTCCCTTCAATGTCGTCAGCGTCCTCATCGCTTTCCTCGGCACCGTCCTCATCGTCATCGGCGCCTTCAGATTCGGCGACTCCTGGTGACGGGAGAGGGGGAATCTGAAGGTGAGTCATCATATGGTGTATCATGATTGTTTGATGAGCAATCATGCTGTCACTAGTATCCAAGCGATGGCTGATGGAGTCAAAGCGGGTGTCGAAGTGCTGTTGCATATTAGTGAGGCGCGAATCAAGGGCTTGAAACTGGGAGGCAGTGGAGGAAGAGTAGGAAGATGGCTGTTGTGGTCCAGCTGAAGTGCCCTCGACATCCATGGGTTTAGAGGTGCTCTTTCGGCGGGCTTGGGCAGCAGTGCGCTTGCGGGAGGGAACAATGCCTTTGTTGTCTATCTAGGAGGCAGGTGGAGTAGGGTCCTCATTTTTAAAGCTAACGTTGAAGTGTCCGAATATTTTGGTGAGGAGACTACCATAAGGAAGACATTTGTTCCCAGTCACAGCTGACTGGATCATGTAGGAAAGAATGGCATATGGGAGGCAGAGAGGAACATGATGAATTATGCAATAGGTAACATATGTTTGAAAGGAAGTAATGTCAGAACGATGTCCCTTTTTAGGGATGACGTTGCGTTGAGTGATCTTGCTTACAACCTTAGCTTGTTCAGTGAACATCATTTCTTGAATGTCCACGTGGTAGCGAGGAGGGGTCTCAGGTGGAAGAAAGCTTTGGTAGACAACATCTATCTGGACATCCTCAGGAGGGGTATCTTTGTAGGTCCAAAAACGAAGAGCACCCTCCGTGAAGAGCTAACAAATTTGGTAAAAAGAGGGGATAGTGAGAGTGATGTCCACTCCTTTGACGTAGGAGGTGACTGTGAGGTTCTCGTTGGTTCCCGCATGCCGAAGATTTGCATAGAAGTGATTGACCAAGCGGGCATAGGTGATTTCCTCAGCATGAAGCATAGACTCCCAACCTAGGGCTTCAAACATGTCCTTGATGGGAAACTTGGAGAAGGCATCAAGGTCAACAGTGGAGCCTTGTTCTATGCTACGGGCAGCAACTCTAGGGTACATTCGTTGAGCCTTTGCATCACGAAACCATTTGTCGAGCCTAGGTGGGCTCGCAGGAGGTGGGTTTCGGGAAGAGCGAGGAGGATGGGTGCTAGAGGTGGAGGCACCACCGCGGACGGACGGATGCTTACGGCGAGGCATGAGGTATCTGTTGAAAAACAAGAGAACAACAAGTATAAGAAACAACACACTACACAGAGAATGGGTGAAGTGGGATAAAACAAAAGATGGAGCCCTAAGGGCATGTAATCTTCATAGGTGTGAAGATTGTAGGTTGTTTGTACTCAATTTGAGACTTGTTTTAACCAATAAGTATTCCATAGAATATGGTTTCAACAAGGAGCTCAGAGTAACGAAGTGAACACAAAGATAGACCGAAAGATAGAGGAGGAGAGCCAAGAGAAAGAAAAAAAAAACAGGGGAATTTTAAGGCTTGAAAATACCAAAGCTGGAAACGAAAAACAATGCTATGAAGAGAAAAAAAAAAAAGAAAGAAGGAAAAATGCATAAGAAGGGTCAATAAGAGAGTGCAAGCATACTATGGAGTTGCAGTATGACAGCATGTTAAGGACCCAACAATAAACGAAAAAAAAATTTGAACTCATGGGACAACCATAAAAATAAGAGACAAATAGGCCATAAATCGAATAAATATCTCATACGTATAGAGTATGTGATAGATCAATCGTGAGAAAAATAGAAAGATAAAGAAATTTGAAAACTTACCAACAGAGATGCACACAAGGAGGAAGGCGTGAGTTGCGCAAGAGAGAGAGATGGTGTTGCGGGAAGGTGTGTCATTTGCAGGGTGTTGGAGGGTTTAAGAAGGAAGGTGAAGGAGAGATATGGGGAGAAAGGAGAGAAATTAGGGATTTTGAAACCGTGAGTAGAGGAAGGAGAGAAGTGAGGGATTTGAAAAAAATATCATCGCGGAGAGGGTTTTGTGGGTTTTTAAAAAAGCAGACGGATGTCCGGCTGAACCAGACGGGATTCCGTCTGTTTTACAAGTCTGTGTATTTGTGAACACAGTGAGCTAGACGGAATTTCCGTCCGGCCGGAGACGGACTTCCGTCGGCGGCGGACGTCCGTCGGTCAGACGGACGACCGTTTGAAGTGCTGAACTACCCATTTGAGAAGATGGAGTTTGAGAGCGAATAGAGTGGATTAAGCTACTCTGAGAGATCAAGTAACCCCAATTCTCGTCGTAGGTCAACAAAGCAATCTTCACTGAGGGGTTTTGTGAAAATATCGGCTAATTGATGGTTTGTATCAATGAATTCAAGAATGACTTCATTCTTTTGGATACAATCTCTAAGAAAATGATGTCGAATGTCAATATGCTTGGCTCGGGAGTGAAGCACAGGATTTTTGCTTAGATTGATGGCACTAGTGCTATCACACTTTATGGGACATTTGTGAAGTTGAATCTTGTAATCAAGCAAGGTTTGTTTCATCCAAATGATTTGTGCACAGCATTTTCCAGCTGCAATGTACTCTGCCTCTGTTGTTGATAGAGCAACACAGTTTTGTTTCTTGCTGAACCATGACACTAGGCAGGGTCCAAGTAGATGACATGTACCGCTTGTGCTTTTCCAATCAACATGACAACCAGCAAAATCAGCATCCGAAAAACTTAATAGGTCAAAACCTTGATTTTTAGGATACCGAGTCCTAAGTTTGATGTGCCTTTCAAATATTTGAATATTCTTTTAACGGCACGTGCATGGGATTGTTTAGGATTAGCCCGATATCGTGCACAAGCACGGACACTAAACATGATATCTGGTCTACTAGCTGTTAAGTATAGAAGACTCCCAATCATACCTCTATATTTGGTGGCATCAAAAAGTTTCCCATCCTCATCTTTTGATAATTTCAAAGATGTGCTCATGGGAGTTCCATTTGCCTTTTGAGAGGTAGCATCAAATTTCTTGAGGAGTTCTTTAATATACTTGGTTTGACTGATAAAGATGCCATTTTCATTTTGTTTGATTTGTAGACCAAGAAAGAAAGATAATTCACCAATCATGCTCATTTCAAACTCATTTTTCATGCAAGTACTAAACTCATGACATAAGGATTCATTTGTAGCACCAAATATGATATCATCTACATATATTTGAACAATTATAATATCATTTTTCTTATGTTTTACAAATAATGTGGTGTCTACTTTACCCATTGAGAATTCTTTTTGGACTAGAAATTTACTTAATCATTCATACCAAGCACGTGGGGCTTGTTTGAGTCCATAAAGAGCTCTTTTTAGTTTGAAGACATGATTTGGAAATTCGGAGTCTTCAAAACCCGGAGGTTGGGCAACGTAGACTTCCTCCATAATGAATCCATTTAAGAATGCACTTTTCACATCCATTTGATACAGCTTGAAGTTTTTATAGCAAGCAAATGCTAATAACATCCGTATGGATTCTAGTCGGGCTACGGGTGCATAAGTTTCATCAAAATCAATGCCTTCTTGTTGATTATATCCTTGGGCAACTAGGCGTGCCTTATTTCTAATGACTTGACCATTTTCATCGAGTTTATTTCTAAATACCCATTTGGTACCTATGATGGTATGGTCTCGAGGTCTTGGAATGAGTTCCCAAACATCATTTCTTTCGAATTGATTTAGTTCTTCTTGCATGGCCATAATCCAATAATTGTCAGTTAAGGCCTCTTTTGCATTCTTGGGTTCTATAGTTGACATGAATGCAGCATAGTTGCAGAAATTTTGGGTTCTAGATCTAGTTTGGATTCCTTGACCTAAGTTTCCTATGACTTGGTCAAGAGGATGATCTTTCCAAGGAACTACCTCTTTAGGTAATTCTTGAGAGTGAGTTCTATTTTCTTCTGGAATGGTTCGAGATTCCTCTAATGATTGGTCATCCACTTTTTCCCTAATGACCTGTTCAGTCCTTCCATCATCTTCCTCGTCAATTAAAGGTTTATATTTATCTTTAGGTGGAGAGACATCACATGTGACATTCATGGATTCTTCCACAACAAGGGTTCTTTGATTTAGTACTCTATATGCTCTACTGTTCTGAGAATATCCTAGGAAAATTCCTTCATCGACTTTTTCTTCAAATTTTCCTTTAGGATCTCTAGTGTTTAATATAGTGCACTTACAACCAAATATTTGAAAATGATCAACTCTAGGTACTTTATTATAATAGAGTTCATATGGTGTCTTGTTTAGAAATTTTCTAATTATCACATGGTTTAAGACATAGCAAGCAGTACTTGTGGCTTTTGCCCAAAGGTATTTGGGCATTGAGAATTCACTAAGCATGGTTCTGGCCATTTCTTGAAGTGATCTATTCTTTCTCTCTACTACTCCATTTGATTGGGGAGTTCTAGGAGCAGAAAAATTATGAGTTATGCCTTCTTTGTCATAGAATTGTCCAAAGTAGTTGTTGTTATCAAATTCTCTTCCATGGTCACTTTGGATGGTAGTTATAAGGTATCCTTTATGATTTTGAATTTTCTTAACAAGAATACTGAATTCTTCAAAAGCATCATCTTTATGCTTTAGAAACAGAGTCCAAGTATACCTTGAGTAGTCATCAACGATGACAAAAGTATAGTATTTTCCACCAAGGCTAGCTATGGAAATAGGTCCAAATAAGTCCATATGTAATAGTTCTAGTGGTCTACTAGTAGAGACTATATTTTTGGACTTATGGGATACTCTAGTTTGTTTTCCCTTTTGGCATGCATCACAAAAGTAGTTTTTGTCAAATTTCATTTTTGGAAGATTTCTAACTAAATTTTTTGATGCAATGATTTCAATTTGTTATTTATTTATGTAACCTAGTTTTCTATGCCAAATTAGAGTTTCTTCAAGAGACATGAGACAAGACATACTAAGAGATGATTCATTGAATACACAAGTGTAGATGTTGTCTCTCCTAATTCCTTTAATGATTAATTTTTCATTCATATCTTTCACATAGCAAGAAGAGACATCAAAGGTGACTTTATAACCTATACTACATAATTGACTTACACTAAGCAAGTTATATGATAGTTTATCAACTAGATATACATTTGAGATAGATGTACCTCCAATATTAATTTGACCAATGCCAACAATCTTTCCTTTATTATTGTCTCCATAGGTAACGCATCCTCCATCATATGATCTAAGCTTTGTAAAGAGCTTTGGATTTGACGTCATATGTTTGGAACAGCCACTATTAATGTACCATTCACTTCTTTGAGTATTCATTAAGCAAACCTACAGAGGAAAGGATAGATGTGCATTGGTCCCCACGTCTACATGGGTCCAAATTGGTTAGTTCTTAGTGGTTCCATGTTGAACCAACTAGATTGATATCCTTTTGGTCTTTGAAACCTTGGATCACAAATGTCAAATGGTTCTTGGACTTGAGGTTTTTGTCTTCTTGGTCCATTAAAGTTTTGACTTCTTTGTCCATTTATCTTGTTTGTATTATTGAAAATATTTTCATTTCTTCTAGGCATATGTGACATATATGAAGGTTGAGGGATATGCTCATAGGGTGCAAAATAGGGATATGGCCAATTATAATTAAACATCATTTGGTTTTGGTTTGGCCAAAATTGATGGTGTTGGTTTTGGACATTTTGATAGTTTTTGAATTTTTGCTGCCTATGTTCATAGTTGTTTTGATTTCTATTATTTCTTCTTAAATAATTTTGAATGTAGTGATTTTTCTTTTCAATTTTTCTTCTAATTGTTTGAGGTTGAGTCTTGTTCCCACCTTGAATGTTTCCTTGAGCATTTTTGGGTGTGGGTAAAGGGTTCTTACTAGATGTTCCTTTTTCAAAACGAACTTCTTTCCCTTTTCTAGGAGTTTCAGTTTCACTATTGAATCCTAGTCCTTCTTTGTCTTGGGGATTCTTTTTGGGGTTACCTAGAAGGCTATCTAAGTTCTTTTGATCATTTGTGAATTTCACAAGAGAGTTGTTTAAATCTGTATTTTCTAGTTCTATTTTCTCAATATGTTCCCGTAATTCAGTTACGGTGTTATTGAGATAATGTACTTCTCCTAGAAGACCATCTAGATCTTCTTCCTCACTTGTGGATTTCACATTATTTTCTTTTTCTATTTTTCTAATGTACTCTTGTAAGTTGCTTACTGTTTCATTTAGAGATATTACTTCTCCTTCTAGAATTTTGTTTTTCTTTTCAATTTTCTTGCTGAACTTGTATAAAGTTTCAAAGCCACTAGCCAGATCTTCTTCATCAATGTTATCTATATCATTTTCATCAAGCGTAGAGTCAAGACTATCATATATGGAACTTACCTCATGATCTTGTTCTTCAAGCGAGCTGGACATCAAGGCTAAGTTGATATTTTCTTCATCGGACTCTTCACTTTCTTCTTCATCATCACTTGTAGTGTAGACTACTTCGGCTTTGTACGCCTTCTTTTTCCCTTTGGTAGGACATTCGTTTTTGAAGTGTCCTGGTTTTCTACACTCAAAGCAAATAACATCCTGATTGTTAGTAGATGAAATTTTACCTTTTGATGAGCTTTTACCTTTGAATTCTTTGGATCCTTGTCCTTTGAATGGAAACCGTTCTTTTCTTCCTTTTAGAAATTTCCTGAATTTTCTTGTGATAAGAGCAATATCACTGTCGGAGTCACTGTTGTCTTCATCGCTTTCATCGTCTTTGATGGAACTTTTAAGAGCGATGGACTTCTTCTTTTGTTCTTTTGACTGGCTTTCCTCATACTTCTTGTCTTTTTCAAGTTCGGCCTCATGTGCAAGTAGAGATCCCATGAGCTCATCAAGTGTGATATGTTCTAAATTTCCCACTTCTTGAATTGCTGTTTTCTTGGGTCTCCAAGATGGTGGAAGTGCTCGTAGGATTCTTCTTGTCACATCTTCATTTGCAAATTCCTTGCCAAGACTATGCAACTTATTTATAATGTTAGAAAATCTAGAAAACAAAGAAGTTATATCCTCATTATCTAACATCTTGAAATTTTCATATTGAAGCATATAGACATCCAAATTTATCTTTTTTATTTGGTTTGTTCCTTCATATGTAACTATTAATTTTTCATAAACTTCCTTTGCATTCTTGCAAGTACCACACCTATTGTATACTTTTTCACTCAAAGCACATTGTAGGAACATTTTTGCCTTGTGATTTGCTTGGGATTTAATTTTATCAATTCCATCCCATTCAGTCCTTAGTTTTGGGACTTTGTTACCATATTTATCAAGTTTGGTAATCTCATTTGGTCCATACACAATTATATCCCAAACATCTATATCAATAGCACAAACAAAATCTTCAAATCTATTCTTCCAATAAGCAAACCCTTCTCCATCAAAATATGGAGGTCTAGAGCTATTTAAACCTTCAGGTCTTGAGGAGAATTGGTTAGACAATGATGCCATGATCTTTTACTCTTTTTGAGATTGATTTTAATCTCGATTTGAGCTCTTGCTCTGATACCAATTGTTGGTGCAACCTAGAGGGGGGGTGATTAGGTTGTACCTAGTGGTTTATACCAATTTTCTGGTTTAGTTGTAATTTCAAAATGAGTTGACAGTTTAAGATGAAATCTAATGACAAACAGCAATCACAAACACAGAATTTATAGTGGTTCGACTCTACGAGTCTACGTCCACTCCTCTCTTAGTCTCAAGAGAGTATTTCCACTAACGGATCTCTTTCAATACAGTGGGTAGAGAAACAAACCCTTACAATCTTCGTTTCGGGGCAAGAGTACCCTTTACAATCTTCGTTCACGAACAAGAGTATCCAATACAATCTTCGTTTACGGACAAGAGTATCCAATACAATGAATTCTAATCAACTTAGACTAGAATTAAAATAGCCAATTCACAATACGAAAAGTATTAGATATTACCTATCAAAAGAGAGTAACCCTTTACCCTTTGAGTGCAAGGGGTGTTGGAAAACCCGCCCCCCAACCCTAGGCCCGGAACTTTGTTGGTTGGTGGTCTCAAGGGGCGCGAGTAGAGGGGTTGGGCTGCCCTGTGGGGTGCGGGTTGGTGTGGGGGTGGTGTTTGTATGATGATTGTTGATGGTTTATTTTTTATTTTTATTTAATGATTTAATTATATTTTTGATTTGTTTTTTTTTTGTGGTTTGCTCTCTATCTTGGTTTGAAGGCATTTCTACCCATTAGGTAAGTCACTTGACTTGTGTGCAAAACCCCTTTAGGATTGGGTTTGATCTCGGGCCTTCAATTCCTGCTTTGGTCTTGTTGTCGAGATTGGTCGATCGATTGGTCGACCGGGGCTGGCCGACCAATCCACTCGACCAATGAGTACAAAGCAACTCCTGAATTGGTCTTTGTTGGATGTTTTGGTATCTTTTTCTGTTAGGATCTTTCCTAATATGTTGTATATACTTGTTTAGGACATTCTTCTCAAGTTTGCCAAGATCTTATTTGATTTCTTAGGATTCCTTTATGAGTTATAAAAGGTAAGGATGGTTATTTCCTTAATTACATAGATAGCATGAATCTAGTTTCTATATTTGAATATCATTGATATGATTCCTAAATTATATTCTTACAATGATATACTACGTTTTCATATCCAATGTTATACAAGTGATTGTAATTATTGATTTCTTTCCATATATGAAGTTACCATATATGTGATGATATGAATTGATGCATGTGTATGCTTAAGTATGGTTTGGAAAGGAGAGGTGTCCTTTTGACACTTCTGTCCTTGGACTACTACGGGAATATTATGGGATGTTTCCGGAGATACCCTCTGGACACCTTCCTAAACCGTTGGATGACATATCTAGGATTGTCTAGTAGTGTTTGGCTAGGATGTCCTGTTATGTCAGACCCTAATCGGAGGGGTATTGAGACCGAACGACCCGTGGTAGCGATGGGGATTAATGGGCGCTTAA